>NC_135364.1:18168636-18479090 GCF_051622035.1 Arctopsyche grandis
AATAATAAATAATATCATATGGGTCAACGTGACGAGCCAGAATGTTAAATTACAGAAAACACAAATATCGGAAGGCAAAGATCAAAAATCAAAAGATCTTAAGTCGAAAGATCAAAAAAAATGGGTGCATGGTAAACGGTACATACTCACGTACATACTCACTTAATTTGCGCGAGCAGGGTACAACAGGAACAAGAGGAACAGGCTTTTCCTCCCGTATTCTGCGCGCGCACATTAATAGTATTAGATTTTATACTGATTTTAACAGTATAAAATCAAATATATATGAATGTTGAACTATTATATTATCAATTTTATGGTATAATCGCAACTGAAAAATATTACGATCGTATATGGCGCGGCGCACTTTCTATGGAAGTTTCTGGCAAAATTGTAAATTCTTATTAATCGATCCAAACTTATCATATTCTAAGCAATCAAAATCACAATTAAGTGTTCATCATCCTAAAATAACGTATGAAATTTTTATCTAGATAAATCGACTAGTTGGAGGTACAGAACATTGTCAAAAATCGATGATTTTTTTTTCATTTAATATCTTAACCCTTATACGGTGCAAGTTTTCTGCTATGTAAGTCCATCGTGGAAAATCCGAAACTCACATTTTTCGCTCCGGCCTTTAATAATTTACATGTCCAAATACATTACACAATGCAGGCATACATATATCAATCACATTGCAAGCAAATGTGCTGCTTGCAGCATTCAGCAAATTTGATCTAGCCAAATTTTCGAGAGATAGGAAAGGGAAAGGGTAGGAAGAATTTTATTGGAACAGCAATAAAGTTACATATACATAGATAAATTGGCAAACCTTTGGATTGGAGACGGTCGATCTTAATTTCCATAACTTGCCAGAACCGATAGACATACATATATACTCGTAATCATCGGAGAAACCGTATAATATTTTCGATTCAGGTCGGGATTTGAACCCACAACCTCACTTAAAAACAATCACTATACCTGTGTGCTACGCTGTATGATACTTAATCTTCATCAGTGACGTATCCAGACACTTTTCACGAGGGGGGGGATGATTTTTAAAAATAAATTATTAACATAAAGCATTATATGTATATCTATAGGGCTTTTTTACTTTATTAATAAAGTAACTTCAATGATGTTGCATACAATAAATATCAAATGGGTATGTATGAAGACTTTTAGTCTCGGTATAAAAAAGGCATTTTAAATTAAGTCCTTTTCCCGCAGCCGATCCCCCGAATCAAGTTTCTTTGACTGCATTTTTCATTGCGGAAGTTCATTTTAGAGGCATTTGAATTTCTGTAAAAATATTCTCTTTGAGCTGCCCAATGAGAACATGCATATATGTTTGTACCTGCTCTTTCAAATATCCTCACAAAAACAAATCGTAAATTACACAAAATGTTGAGTAAACAAAATAAATAAACATAAAGCAAAATTGGAAATCAACAAATGTGTTGTTTTCATTTCTGAAATCAGTATAATAGGCTACTTTGTATGATTCATACGTATGTGTTATACAAAGTTTCACGTTTGACAGTGGATGAACCAACTTCAGTTTAGCTCATTTTGTTTTTTTCGGTGATTTCTAGTTTGCCTGATGGAAAGGAAAAGAATATTATAATAATAAATGTATAAATTTTGTATGAAATTGACTTGAAAAAAAAAATCAGTTAACTATGTACATGTACATATGTCAAATCATGCCGAAACATATCACAGAAATGAAAATATGTACTCTTAAAAATAAAAATAAATTATATGTATATCACCATTATCATTTACAGCCATTCACCATCCACTACTGGATGAAGGGTCCTCTTGACCGCTTCTATTTTGCGCAACTTTCATCCATCTCACCCCACACATTTTTCTTACTTCAACCACCCATCCTATTTGATGCCTTCGTTTCGCCCCTTTACATTCTCTTGGATACCATACCAGCACTTCTTTTGTCCACAGTTCGTCCAGTCTTAGTAGCCATGTGACCCACCCATTACCATTTCAATCTCTTCACTCTCTCCAATATATATCGACTATCTTTGTCATACTTCTCACCCACGTATTCCATTTCCTACTTATCGTCGTTATGCCGAGCATACAACGATGCATACTTCTTTAAGTGCATCGGATGTTTCACATCCATACGTCAACACTGGAAAAACACATTGATCGAAGATCTTTTTTTTCAATGTTGCATTTTTTATTTTAAAATGGCGTTCATTCGCCATTTTATCCCATCCCAATTATTTGCTAAAAAACCTAACATATGTATGTAAATACATACAAAGGCTCTTTCGAAATTATATATTAAATATGTGGGTATATATAAAATAAAATAAAAATGTGTTCTTAAAGAATTACCTGTAATGGTAAGAAAACACAAATGTTATCGGATGATCCAGAAATACATTGGGAAATGACTAACAATACTCTATATATGTATATAAGCCATTATATTTGAAAATGGCAAAAGTTCACTTCAGGCATTTCGAGATATGTAGCAAACATTAAAAATGTTTTGCGCTTAACAATATTTAAAAAAAGTAAAATGCTGGTGGCCTGTAATATGTTTATTCTGCTATTCTGAGAGTCTAGACATATTGACTTAAAAGAAGTTTTTGAATTGAGTCAAAACATAAATACCATTTTCGGAATTGAAAATTGGACTTCCACCACTTTCAAATGTAACGTCTTATGTGTACATTTCCAGGGCCGTAGAGATAAAATCCAGGCCCCGGTGCAAATTTGAAAATCCGCCCCCCCCCTCCCTTGACCTATTTTAGTAAAAAAGAAAATTTACAAAATATGAAAAAAAAAAGTGATATTCAAAGTCAATTAATATCGTTGCTAATTAATAAAAATATATTTCATATTAATTTATATACATGCAATGCAGTGAAACAAATGAAATTAATTAAATATAACAATTAACTATAACACATAAAATGAAAAATTAAATAATTAAAACATATGTATACACACGTTAAAAAATAGTTTCATTTAAAAAAAATAATGCTGTCATACATGAAATAAAAATTAAAGATATATCATAAAAAAAACCGTAAAATACCAACTTATATATATTATTTATGGAAAAGCAGGTACATAATATGTAATAATGTATTGAATTTGGGATGATTTTTTCTGAGAGCTTTTTAAAATGTCTCTACATATATATGAACATACTTCTGATCGATATATGTTCATTACGGGTTAAAATAATCAACATAGAAAACAGTTAGTTAAATAATAAAAATGAATTCATAAACGACAAATATTATTAATATAAAAAATAACTCTGATTTGAAATATTCTAAATCCAGCCTACCGTTCGCAATTATACAGCAAAATTTTAACATGTTTGAATAACCTGTTTTCCTAAATTCGAAAGACAGACGGATACTTTTAACGATCAAAATCAATCATTTATTAGTATGTTTCTGTTGAATTATTCTAGGAATAACACGTGCATCACATTTGCAGTTTAAAGTTTCATGGCAAATTTGCAAATAGGTAAATGTGAAAGGTTTTATCTACATATATTATTGACTAATCTCGTACTTTTAACTGTCCGCTTGTTGCCTGCTTGAATAGGCCAAGGGCTATTTAACTAATTTGTTTTAGATATTGTGAGGAGGGAACTGACCATTCTGAACACCAGAACGGATCTTCCCCTGAATTTTACTACGCTATGGCGTAGGAAAAATCCGTTACTCCATTTTACCGTATACCATTTTGAGTATAAAGGCCAAATAATGCTTTTATACTTTTGCTAAAATTGTACATACTATTTGCGGGGGCCACGGTCCCCCTTTGAAAGCCGGGTCCGGGTTATTTCATACCTTTTCCCTCCCCTCTCGTCAGCCCTGCATATATGTATACACTGAAGTAATAAGGCTATTTCAATAACTTCTATATAGTAAAAAATCTGACTTAGAACACATGGGAATTAACAATGACGATCCCAAATCATAGAGATCATGACGAAACACCATTCTCAATTTATTCTGCGTGACAACTGTCTTTCTCACTCCCACCCAATCAAAAGCCTCAATGAAAGCATTGTTACGGACTTTTCATAAGAGACACATTATTATAGTAATACTTTATGAGTTATCGATATTTTCATTATTTAAATACCACACAAGTGAAGACATATGCCTCGATAACTTTTGTCTATTTAAAATACGAATACTTATACACAATGTAATATATCTTTACTCTCATTTGACTTGAAAATATGAATTTTTTAATAAAATAAAAGGTCATATATTGTTTAGACAAGGAAATTAAAATTTGATTTGCATATTATATTTTACCCCGCAAAAAATTGTAAATCTCATCTTAGATACATTCATGTATTTCAATATTTCATAATGTATAATATGTTTGTTTGCATGTACAAATCGTCTTCTAACCTTTTCGTTGAGACGTCCTCTTGCATATATATTACATATATATGATACAATGACAGTAAACAAATTAAGTGGCTCAATCTCATGGTATACTTATAAGAGGTCAAATCCATTATATTGACAAGCTCTATTCATAAATTTAATATACCAATATAATTATGAGTATTATACCTATGTACATATGAAGGAACATGTGACTATTTAAATTAAAGACTAGGAATTATCATTAAGTACAAAATAAGACCTTTTTTTATACAAACGACCCCCATCTTATGCTTGTAATTCGGGCAAAGTCTCGACAGACAAATTGTAATCGAGAGCAAATGGGACAAAAAACGATCTCAAATTTGGTCCTTTGTCTAAATATACCAGACGGGCTACTTTTAAGCTTACCCATTTCGTACATATTATTTACTGAATTTTTGTAATACATCATTTTGAATCCAAAACAAAATTTGATTTATTATATTATTATTTTTATACCACAAATGAATTATTTTAATTGAGTCATATCAATTAAATTATTTGTTGAAAGTAATAGTGGTTCAGATTTATTTTCTAATGGAACGTGTTTTGAGCATTACTTGAAATAACTACTGATTGAAAAGCTTGCCATGTATATCTTCTTTTATCTGCATAAGGAAAATTTCAAGCTTTTTTACGAGAAAATGTTGTTTGTTTTTCTCAATTCATTATGGTCTACAATTTAATAAAAAAGGTCTGCAAGTTGAGTACCACCGCTTAAGACGTTCAAACATACTTTATTTCAAAGTAAGCGTATTCAAATATGCCCAAATCTTTACACATTTTAAATTGGAATATATTTACCGTAGACGTTTTTATATTTTAAGCAATTTTTAAAACTCTTTTTTTCATAAAATTTAATCTAGTAAATATATATTTTAGATTATTTCGTATCTTAAAAATTTAACTGAACTTTATAAAGTCATAAAAACCATCTTCTTCACTTATGATATTGAAACAACACAGAAAAGGTGGAAATTTCGTATAATTATTCAATTGATTTCCTCGGTCTTGACTCTTTATTTTTTTGGTGAAAAATATTTTTTCTGTTATTATTCTATTTTATAATTAACGGGGATGAAAAATATCTTTTTGTATATCTCTGAATTTATTTGTGAAAAATACAACATGCTAGGTAAGCAACTTTTTCATACAAAACAACGAAAATATGCATGGCATACCTGGAGCGGCATGATCGAAAGGCGACATCTGCACGAATTGCCATATGACATAATCCTCGCACACTATACTGAAACACTGAAAAAACTCAACAAAATATATAAATGTGGTATATACACTGTAATAATGTGGGATATACAAAGGTCCTGGTGAAAATAAATCTATAATAGATTCAATATCAAGCATTTAAGTTAATGTACATACATATGTATATTGCAATGTGCACAATCTGTGGTGGTTAATATACATTTTGCGATAAATTACTGAAATATCGTAATTTTTTTTATTTTATAAATATTATACATAGAAATTCACAGAAATTGTCGTCAAATCAGAAAAAATAATTTTTAATTCTCGCATATATGTAGTATGTATGTACTTACTTATTTTATTTTAATTGAATGACATTTAAATCCCAGCTAACTTCGTATCTTCTTGAGTCTCTGGACCTCTTTGTTAAATGCATATAAATATACATATGTATGTATATTCCTGAGTTTATTTTTTAATGATGGTTTTTCTAGCACAACTCTTATTACTCATTTAATAAGTAAATTCTTTTGTTAATCATTTAAATCGGTATCTATTACCCATACATTTAAATTTCATTCATAAAAGAAAAATGGATAGTTTATTAGAATTAATAAAAATAATACTTTTTCATTTTACATAATGCTTCCATCGCTATTCTTAAATGTTCAATAACTTGTATATACGTTCGTATATATTACATTGAGTATATACTTACATACGCATATATGTATGTATGTACATATATACGTATTGTTTTTCTTAAAATTTTTGATTTAATTATTCTCAATGTTTGGAAACTTTATCTACTAGTCGGCATTTTTGAACTCCACAATCAAGCATATAAGATTGTTGCTAGGCACCTGTAGAATAAGGCCATATAATATATACTTCATCTAATTGTCGTGAAGGTTCTGTTTAGTTCTAAATATGCACCGAGACAACTATCGATTACCCTAGATCGAGCTGATGATGTTCAATGTTTAAAAGTCATCAATGGAATGAATACGATTATGAGGCAGCCGTGAATCCCGGGGGCCGAGGGCGGCCGCTCGATACGGCCGGGCGAGCGCATGCGCGTCCGCACCCGCCCTTTAACACGACCAACTTTTGAATTAACTAAACAAATAACGTCTCCTCGAAACAGTTGGTGTATTAACTGTATTAAACTTACAAATAAAACTACATAATTGTACATTTTAAAGTATAATATCACTCATAATATACATTGCATTGTTTGAAATTCAAATGCAGTTTCTCTTTAGAAATTTTTTTTTAAACGCATAACATGACGTTAAATAAAACTTAACCTAGATTACATTTAATTCTAGTTGCTGATTTATATATTTATGTGTTTATTTTACTTGTTGTACGAGCTGTAAAACTTTTAAAATAATTTTGTATGTGGTCGACTTTTTAGCGCTTTGTTTCAGATTTCCTGTCATGCGTTAGAGGTTATGTATCACTTGACAGCTGCGATGCGGTCTAGCTTTCGATCTAAATAACACATAAGATCTGTATATCAGTGATTAAAATTAATACTTCGAAATCAACTCAATCTGAAAACTCATCATGAAGCTATTTACCAAACTTAGCAATAGCTATTTACATATAAAAACTAAAAGTATTGTATGTCGATTTTACGCTACCAAAAGAAAAAAGCCTCTTCTAGATCCAGATTTATACATAGATAAAATGCCAAGTAATTATTACAGCTATTTTACTATTTCATAAACACATTTGTGAATTTTATTAGACATTGATTCTACCTGGGAATTTGTGACGTTAAAAATTGTACAATTTAGAAGCAATTATATTTGTATCTACTAATAGTGAATACTCTTGAAAACTATATTTATCATCAAAATATGTAATTGTTTAATACATTTTATATTTTCCTCTAGTATATCAATACCCAACTGCAAATTCAGGCGATCGTCGAGTATACTCATGGGGTTTATCCGAAACAGGAGCTTTAGGAATATACCGCAAAGAAAGTACCGGAAATAAGCGCAACAAATATCATTACACCCACTTCCCTTCACGTATGACATTCGGGGAAGTTTATGATGTAAATAACTCAATCCATCCGTGTATATGTATTAATGATTATCAATTTTGAATGTATATATGATTAGATATGCTTTTATTCTAATTTTAAGGTCACTTGTATCACATGCGGCTATGGCTTTACAGCATTTGGCGTCAAGTCGAAAGATCGCTATCAATTATTCGGCACAGGAATCAACACAAACTCTCAAATAGGATTCCACGATCCTAGGAAAGGTCATCCTTTAGAAACACTGCTCCTACCGGCGCCTATTCGTTTACCTTTAATTAATCCTAGTGAAACACGTGTGGTTGGAGTTTCTGCTGGAAGAGCTCACCTCGCCGTGTTGACAAATGATGAGGGAGTTTTTACTCTAGGTGATAATTCGCATGGACAGTGCGGAAGGAGAGTTATAGAAAACGAAGATTATAAAAGGGCTGCCACTATACATAATATTAAACAGATTAATGGAGAAAAAATAACAAATATCGAATGCGGACAAGATCACAGGTTTGTGTTATTATCAAATTTTGTATCATCATAATTTGCAGTCATTCAACATCCACTGCTGGATGACGGCCCCACCAAAAGTCTTCCATTCGTTTTGCCCAACTCTCATCCATCTCATTGCACACATTATTCTAATTTCATCCACCCATCTTACTTTGTGGCCTTCCTTTCACCTTTTTAGTTTTTCCTCACCATTCCAGCACGTCTTTTGTCCACCTTTCGTCCATTCTTCTAGCTATGTACATATGTATGTGACCCGCCCATTGCCATTTCAATCTCTTCACTCTCTCCACTATATCAACTACTCTTGTCATACTTCTCATCCACGTATTCCATTTCTTACCTCTCCTCGCTATGCCGAGCATACAACATCTCATACTTCTTTCAGTGCATTAGACTGTGTAACATTTTGGCGTTCAATGTCCAAGTTTCACATCCATACATCATCACTGGCAAAACACATTGATCGAAGATCTTGTTCTCCGGGCAATTTCGTATATCACTGATTTTTCATCCTATAATGCAAAAATACTTACCTTCCGGAAATATTAATGAATGTAACTTGTGTTTCAGCATGTTTTTGACAGAATCAGGTAAAGTTTATGCGTGTGGGTGGGGATCTGATGGACAGCTCGGTAATGGCAACCTCGACTCAGATTATCACCTCAACCAAGTCCAAGGTGATATCCTCGGAGAAAAAATTGTCAAGTTGTCGAGTTCCGCAGATTGCATACTGGCGATCAATGGTAAATTTTTTAAAAGTTATCGTCTACCTACAGATTTAATTGTGCCCCCATGTGTATTAATATTTGTTTATATGTAGATAAAGGACAAGTATTTGGGTGGGGTAACTCGGAATATGGCCAAATTAATTTTAGGGATAAAAAGGAACAACAAATCGCACTCCCCAAAGCTTTAGAAGACTGTAACCAGTTTGGAAAAATCGTTGATGTTGCTGCTGGTGGATCTCATTGTCTTATGCTGAATAGTAAGTTTGTCGTAAACAAAAACAGTTAACTTTGTTCAGCCACATTATAAAACTTCAAGGCCAATCTTCAATAAGGACTTGTGCTTTTATCTTTTCAAATTATTTTTAAATGCATCTGATCCACTAACATTTGTTCTTGAAAGGGAAAATTTTACTTAAATGTTATAAATAAAACAAATCTTTTATATAAAATTTTATTTCAAAAATACTCAAATTACATATTTTTTTCAGGCCATGGAAAAGTTTTCGCATGGGGCTTTGGAATATTAGGCTTAGGCCCAGAAGCTCAACAAAGTCATACCCCGTTAAAAATACCCACAACACTATTTGGCGTTAACCAATTCAATCCATACACCAAAGTAGTTCAAATTGCTGCAGGATTAAGTCACAGCGCAGCCGTTACGTCGAATGGAGATCTATACATGTGGGGAGCAAACAAATCCGCCTGCTTAGGTCTCGGCGATAGGAAAGATCGTTTCTTTCCTTTGCGAGTTGGTGTCGGAGCTCATGTGACCAAGATAGCCCTTGGTGTCGATCACACCGTAGCCCTATGTAAACCTTTCATTTAATTCAATAAATTATTGTAGATAACATAGTCCTTTCATTGTTAGCACATTAGCCTTCTCGGGAGGGTGAAATGTTTTAAAACTGTACCACTAAGGATTCAAACAACTCCGACCACATAATCTAAACTTCCATGTGTCCTTTAACAACTATTCAGTTACATCTTTCGATGAATGTACAGATATTTTTATATAAATAGATTATTTACATTGCTATTCGATCACATTTTCTTTTCATTGTTTGCACTCTTCATGGAAGGGTTCTAATGTTCTAAAATCATGCCAAGTTGGAGGTAAGGTATCGTGCAGATGATTTCCACACCTTTTGCAAGCCTCGCTGAAGAGATTTATATAGCTGTGGAACCACGCCATGAAAGATCTGACTGCCAGTTCCGGCAAGGTCGGCGAGAAAAAGTGCAACATGGCCGCTTGGGCATTTTCCGTAACTTTTCTGAAAACTCGATGCCGAGACTCGGTCCACAGATCCAAAACTTCCCCGTGCCCTTTGACAACAACCCATTCAATCATAAGCCCTTTGAAAGCTATCACCGCCTTCAAGACGTGGCCTAGGCTTATTTGCACTACTGCATTTGTGGCGAAGGGTCTAGAAACGGTTATCTTCATATCATTGAAGGTGCGGTCTATAGCATTGATAACATTGTCAACATTCTGGGGCGATACATTATGACTGCTGGTGTGAGTGCGGCGTCTTTTGGCACTACTGGAAGTTACGTAGGACCGTTTTAGAGAGTTTTGACTCAGTAGAGATTGAGCCACTCCGCTATATTCGTGAACTTTGTCCGTCCAACGATAACTGTTAACTAGTTGTACGTAGAGTGCCTGTCTTTCTACGGATATTTCTTGAGAGAGTAGAGCTGCGTTTCCGAGTGAGAATGGGCCTGGAGGTGGTTGTAATGCATTGCTACACGCTTCTACTTCTCTAAGGCTCGCTCCAACTACTAGTACTTGTTCCTGGAGTTCAGCTATCAATTCAGCGCTACCGCCACCTCCACCTCCTCCACCAACACATTCAAAAACTTGGCCCACTCCTGAACGTAGTGCACGAACTGCACATAGGGCTGCTAATGCCTGCTCCATTGTTTACGGTTGCCAAAGATGTGAATGCGGAGTTGCTCGCGCCGGCTTACGACAGAAACTGACAGTCAGGGATACCAACGTCATTGTGACGCTACCAACGCTATTAAGCGTTGTGTTGTTTGTTCAATTTTACGAAAATTATTACCTAAATAGTACAAACCTATGGGATATGATACAAGTATTGGGCAACATGCATACATTTATTTTACACACTTAAGGTCTGACCGCACATTGCGACAACCGATCGATCCCACACTTCACAACTACGCGACCAAATATTGTTTGTACGAAATTGTATGAGACATAACGCACTGCTTGACAGTCGCATGACGTAGAACGACACCGTGCGTCAAAGTTGACTTTCCGACCAACTTTGCCTTGCGACAATTATTCTCCTTCTTCATATCGTGAATTTGAAATAGCATGTAGCCATAATCTTTTGGTTTTTCTTGATTGTTCTTCTTCCTCGCATATCAAAGTTACTATAATAGCGTCCTTTTCGTCCATCTTGCTCCGAGGTACCGAACGAATGATTGACATAATTTACTGCGTAGTGTCGCATCGCTGTCGTTCAAGTGCGGTTTATCTAATATTGCCGTACACTGTTGTGAAGTGTCGGATCGTTCGTTTGACGCATAGTGCGGTTAGACCTTTATGCCGATACCTTATTAAAAGTATCTGAGTGGAAGCAGTGACGTTGTATGTACATATATGTGAAAGTGGCATACATATTTTGGCCAATTAGATTTAGAGTTAAAACTTAGAACTTTGTAATTGGGGAAGCACTACAATTCTTGTCCATGCGATAGTCATTGGATATTTGAATAAAAATAAAATGTATTCGCCAATTGACTATTAATATTAATTTATCGACATCATTACAAAAATCAAATGTCTGGGAGTTATTTTTTATGAAAAATTAACAATCAATTCTCATATGAATAATATTACAAAAAATGCCATCAAATCATTGGGTTGCCTAATAAGAAACTCTACCCACTTTAAAAATATAAATACAATAAAAATTTTACATATACATATACTACATTGTAAGAAATCAATTGGAATAAAACTTTACCATTTGGTCACCTTATTCACATATATTAATTTAATAGTGTGTCCAAAAAAATTCTTAAATATTGTTCATTTTTTTTATATACATATATGTAATTAGCATGTCAGCAGCACGATCATTTATAAAAAAATGTATTTATTAAACTTGTGTGACAGAAGCTATTTATTTTTTTGATAAACCCAAGTACATACATATAAGTTATAGAAGGAGCGTTGTGCGAATGAGTTCTAATTTTTTAGAGTAGCTGTGTAAATTTTTTGAAGTGGTTACGTACATATATGTACGTCTGATGTGCGGGTATTTAGATATTCTCGTATGGAGGAGAAACACATGTCATAAGATCGAGGTCATCCTTTGTTCTCGATTTTTAAGGTGAATTTGTGGCTATACTTGAATTGTCACACATGTATGATTTGATCTTATAATTCCCTACACTTACATATGTATATAATGCGTTAGATTTATTCCCTAAAACACAATAATAAAATATGTAAGTAAAGCATGATTCGAAATATAACGCCTTTCTACATTTTCACTTTTTTAATTGTCTTTTCTTAAATTTCTTACGCATTTTACTACACAGGATGAAGTGGCTATATTGCTATCAATAATTTTTGGTAATCAACAGAAACACAATTGAGTACTTTATTAATTATAGATTGAAATACTGGCAATGTTTTATTTCAATCCAGATAGTCCACAAGAACCGTGTTTTTAATGGTTGTAGTGGTTTCGCTCACAGATTATCATTTTATCTAAGTGGGTAAATTGTATTTGTAATGCTCGGTTTCGTATCTGTCACGGCCATGTTATTTAAAAATAAATCGCGTGCCATGTGGTTAGGCGCGTAACTGTCAGTTGAAGCATTGACATGTCGGAGCCGCCAGAGCTTAGTTCTGATTCAGACGAATTCGCCGAAGATGAATGGACCGAAGTCGTGGAGGGAGATGGAGGCTCCCGAGGGGGCGAAGGGGCCGATTCCTCAGCGGAGTCCCGTCCACAGTGCCTCTTCTGCTCAAACACGTTCCCGCACCTGGAAGAAGCCTTGATACACTGCAAACAAGACCACAACTTCGACTTGTCCCTTCTTAAAGTTAAGCACAACATGGACTTCTATTCCTTTATTAAACTGATTGGATATATTCGTACTAATAAGCCCGATTCTGTGGCCATTATGACTGCCATAAAACCCTTGTGGGAGAGTGATATATATCTCAAACCAGTCAAACACGAGGAGTGGCTCATGTATGATTTTGATTCGCTGGATGATGCTGTGTGCTCTCCGCAGTCGTCCTTCCATGCCAATGTCGAAAATGGACTTGTTACCTTGTCGGAAGCACACTTTGTAGAACTACAACGGACCATACAATCCCTCACGGCTGAAGTCAAAGAAAAAAAATCGCTGTTAGCTTTGGCTACGGAAGATATAACAACTATGAAACGATCGATGCACAATATAATGAGCGACGGTAAGCTTCCTGAAATGCCGGTGACTTCCCCTGAAGATCGTTGTGTGGAGAAGATGGATGTAAATGAAGATTTAGGTTATTTCAGTACATATGCTCATTTTAGTATACATCACGATATGCTTTCGGATAAAGTTCGTACAGAATCGTATCAAAGAGCTATATTAGACAATAGAAGTATAATTGAAAATAGAGTTGTACTGGATCTCGGATGTGGAACAGGAATCCTGTCTATGTTTTCGGCGTCTACTGGTGCTTCCAAAGTGTACGCTATTGATCAGTCGGATATTATATACCATGCCATGGATATAATCAGGGAGAATGATCTACAGAATAAGATAAACATCATCAAGGGACGTTTGGAAGATACACCCTTGCCCGAAAAGGTAGACGTAATTGTATCGGAATGGATGGGATATTTTCTACTGTTCGAGGGTATGTTAGATAGTGTCATCTTTGCTCGGAATCATTGGCTGAAACCTGGCGGAATACTAATGCCAAATAAATGCAATATAAGTATAGTCGGTAGCGGAGACATGGAAACGCATCAAAAGTTAATTAGTTTTTGGTCGAATGTTTATGGCTACAAAATGAATTGTATGAAAAGTGAAGTCATCAGAGAAGCGAGTATAGACGTCGCCAATCCATCTCATTTGATCACATCGCCAAGTTTACTATGCGAGATAGATATGAACACGTGCACAACGAATTCCGTAAACTTTTCTTCAGAATTTCAGTTGAACGTTTTGCGCGATGGTAGTTTAACGTTTCTAGTCGGTTATTTTGACACATTCTTCGATCTGCCGAACCCGGTTTCGTTCTCGACGGGTCCGGAATCGACGCCGACACATTGGAAGCAGACGATATTCTATTTAAAAGATCCAATACCGTTGAAGAAAGGCGAAACCTTGAACGGAAAGCTAACCTGTCATAGGAATATATCCGACGTGAGAGGACTGACTATCGTTATAAAAATTCTTGATAAAACTTACAAATATATACTAAGTTAGTGAGTGATTTTGTAAAGCTTCCGCAGAGTCTCAGGGTGCTTGTGAATTGATTCAATTCACTGTATGTACATTTTATAAGCTAATTTGAGTTATCAGGAATGTTGAATACTACTTTGTAATGTTTGAAGTTTATATTGTATTATTGATTGGTTGTATCTGAATGAATAAAAAGTTGAAAATACTTGAATATTATTATTTTTTTTAACTTAAACTATCGATGTACATATTTATGATAATATTTTATTTTATTTATACATAGATATATACCAGGAAGGCTTGAAAGATAGACCCCAATGCGCCTTCCTAGACAATTAATTACAAACAATGCAGTATTTTTTTACTACACAAATCACTGTATTTCGAGAAGCTGAAGAAAACGATATTAAAAATTAATGAATTAATTAACACATTGAGATATCTATGGATTTTTAGATTTGTACATACATTAAATACAGAAGATTTACGACAACAGGTAGGATGATTTTTTTGCCAATTTTGAGGAACCGTTTCAACAATGATCAGATAAAATTGGCAAACTCTGATAAGAAACGATCGACTTGGACTCACAAATATCCAAATCTAACCAGCAGTATAGCGGGATCGAGCCCAATAATCACTTGGTGCTAAACATACACGCTACCACTGAGCCATACTGCTGGCTATAAAAATATAAAATCCAAGCTACGAAGAAACAGTAAGAATCATCATACCAAGATATTTCCTGCAAGTGTACAAAGATGCAAAGGTGTATTTTAAGTTACAAATGTACCGTTGGATGAAGGCTTCATCGTTTGTCTCTGTTTTGGGCAATTCTCATGCATCTAAATCACATAATTTTTTTATGATTTCATCCACCCGCTTCCCTCATGCCCATCCTTGCACCATTTTACATTCTCTGATACCATTCGAGCACTTCTTTCATCTGTTCTTGTTGCTACATGACCCACCCATTGCCATTTCAATCTCTTCACTCTCACCATTACATCAACCACCTTTATCATACTTCTCACCCACATATTCCGTTTTCTATCTCTTCTTGTTATACCAAGCATACAGCGTTCTATATTTTGAGTGCACTGAACCTTATATTTTATTTTATTTCATAGAACATGAACACTCGCCTTTACAAATCGCTCCAAAGCGACAAGTGCACTTAAACAGATACAATCAATATACATAAGCATTTTATACAAAGCGAATTCATACAAACATCCACAGTGACATCTATGGAGAAATTTTTGTGGCATTTTATAATTAAATTAGCGAACCTCAAGATGCTGAATAACTAGAGATTAGCAATAGAGATGCCAATTTTTATAGGAATCGTTTCAATGAAAATCAGAAAAATTGGCAAACTCTGATAAGAAACGATCGACCTTGAGTCACAAACCGAGGTCTACCCAGCAGCAGGACTCTAGTGGTACTTTAACCTGTGACCACTCCGCTCGAAAACGTAATATGCTAACCACTTGTCCACACAGCATTCTGGCTATCAATATCCAACATGCATACGTCATCACTGGCAAAACACACTGATCGAAAATCTTTTTCAGTGGCATTTAAGATTTAAAAAAATGGCTAATGAGAACTGGGAAAAATAAGCAACAATTTTATAAAAATTATTTATTTGAAATATTTTTGTTTTATTTACATAATGGTATTTTCTTTTAAGATTTAGATAAATAGTACATTTTTTTCCGTTAACAGACGAAAAAACATTTTTTAAATATAATAAGTGTAATTCAAGCAGTATATATTCGAAATGAGATTTTCGCATGCAACACAATTTAATACTGAAAATATATAAGTTTTCACGAAATCGAAACGAATTCATATTTAGGCCATGCCTTTTGATAGAACATAATACAGCTTTTTTCATACCTAAGGATATGTTAGTTGGTCTTTTCATAAAGCAATAATGCCACAATTTTCACTTTATCTGATAGACATCATACATAATCATAATTTTTATATCCCTATACATATCTTAATAACACCTTTTTATTTTTTATTTAGCGAAGCTCAATTTATAAATGTAAATAGACATTTATAATGCTCGTATTTACATATACAGTATATATTATTAAATAGTATGTCTTTGGTGTGGCTTAATACGTACGTTGTACATGTATTGTGTGTATGTTTGTTTTTTTATTTATTTATCTTATTTTTCAGAATGTCTGTAGGTTTTGTAGTGTGTGTATGTGTGTTTGTGTCGTGTATGTATTATATGTACATAGATATTATGAACTATTACATAATATATTTGTGCATAATTTAAAACGAATCTATACAGCATAGCTATTGAACATGCACATTTTACAATAAACATGTGACGTCGCACAATTTTTTTCTACTCACTATTTTGATAAAGCTATGTTCCCGATCAGCTGATGGTACCTAAACTAAACTATACTATCTACCAACACATCACACGTAAACTATACTCGGCCAATCGTCAAGTTGATTACATTTATAATTTTTAAATATTCCATTTATTTTTATGTTTTTTTTTTTTTACTTTATTTAATTCGGTAATCCAAATCATATAGAATCAAGATGCGCTGATAGATAAAGTTAGTAAGAGTGGTCCCTCAAGCCAAAAATACAATTGATTATAATAATAAACGACATTCATTTTAAAAGTAAAAAAGAATACAATATGTATGTCTAAAGATAGAAACTGTATATATATATAGTTTGACACAATTGTTTCAATCCTTAATCTTGGACGGCACACCTACATGGAAATAATTCTAAAATTTACAATTTGCAAGAATTATCCGTTCGACTGTAGGACTTGATCGTGTTTTCAGAAACGTTCAGAAATCTATTTTCTATATATATATATACTTTGAGAAATATTTTAAATATATTTTAAGCAAGTCTTATTGTCTACCACGTGCCATGGATCAGTTCTACGGTTGCCGACACTCTTTTGTGATTTTACAAAAAAAGAAAAAATATCCTGGTTAGACTATTGTTTCATTTGTAACAAACTCCCCATAATGTATCACTTCATCCACTCATTTAAACATATATAAGATGACGTCACACATATATGAGTAAAGCCTTGTCCTTTATAAGGTATTGATTCATCCAATTAAATTAAATAATAAACGTGACTTTGATTAATAAATACTGCAAATAAAATTTTGTGAACAATTTATGTAATACTTCTTGAACTTTTACCAATACAATAGTTTCTTGTTCTAAATTTTTAACAAAAACGAAAATAGTACAAGTAGAAGGCAGTGTTTTAAAAAATGTATTTTGTTATGAATTCATTTATTAAATGCAATCAATCTTACCGCACTTTAAGAAGAATATATACGAGTAGTTGGCAACCTTAGTCAGTTCCTTCGGAGCTGCACGGCTGAAGGACGCCCTTGACAGACTTCATAATCTTTTGTTCCTTGATCTAACTATAATATACATATATATTTATATACATTAAAAAATCTTGAATAGAAGAGAATTCATTGGAAAGACCAAATGGCACAAGCAATGCCGCTAATAAGATTCTAGCGACATTTAAGTAAAAATCCTCCCATTTCAGTTATAAGACATCTACAGATTGGTAAAGAAGTTTCATGAGTTTTAAATTTAAGGGACTTTAATGAAGAGTTCAAGTCGTGGGAAGAGGAAAAGGAATATCTACATATGTACTATAATGTGGTTAATGTATGTATATAATATAATACTTCTACTATGTATGCCTTCACAGTTGTGAATTTTTATCAGGTTTAATTTACATGATTTATACAATAAACAATAAGTAACAACAACAATTTAACCGAATATAACTTGAAATTTTAGGTTCTAAACAATTATTCTTTTTATAAATGTTACACTGTATGCACGATAAGATTAGTAATGATATTATACTTTTACACAAGAGATCTTCATATCATATCTTCAGAGCATTTTTTGATTTAAAGCTTTTTACCTCAGTAATATTACATACATATTCATCTCATTTACAAATATAATATATGTATGTATATATATATACGAATACATATATTTTACAAGGACTTTCACAGGATTTTGATTATACAGATACACACGATGATTTAAAACCGTTTAAACACAATATGTAGATAATTTTTGATACTTACATTTAAACAAGTCACATTTATTTAAAGAAGCCAGTCTAAACACATTTATGTATGTACATACATATGTACATATGCGTACATTTAGATTATTTTTAAGATAATATATTGAATGCATCGATAAGAAATTAAATTTTAAGGAAACTTCTAATAATAGAAATTTAACGAAAATATAAATTATTGCTAAATTTTCAATAAAAAATAAAATAATTTGATAATAAATAACGATGGTCAAAATAATTTATTACAAGCCTCAATTTTATTATACAAATAAAAATTAATTCACTATACAGAAATTTTAAATATTGTATTACACAATTAATATTATGTAAATTGAGATTACATATACATACATATGTTTAAACATAAATATTTTCAGATTATCAACACTTTATTGAAGAATGAAATTTATATAGTACATACATAAATTGAACAGTGAACGACGGTTAAGATATCAGAAGTTGAATAATAATAACATTTATTTTATCTATTGTGCTAAGACGTGTATTTTATTAAATTGAAACACATATTATATTCTGTGACGAACTTTTTTTTTAAATAAACAATCAGACATGTATTTTACAATGAGTCATTTGAGTCATTGGTTAATTACAAAGCCATATAACTTTTTTCTGTACATAAAATTATTTACATATGTAATTGTTTTACAATTAAATTATAATTTGAATACTGCTTGTTATTTTTCCATGGTTGAGTATTTTTATTTCTTCACGAACTTCTTCATGAACGATGATAATATATTCGAGCATCATTCTTCGACTGATATCGGTGGATCGTCTTCTTTTTGAGCCTGTAATAGTGCCCTTGCTTCTGCATCTTTTGAGAAAATAAATGATTTTTTATATTTTACATACATATTTCACGTGTTTATTAAATATATTTTTAGCAATACCTCTGGCTGCTTGTTCTTTCCATATTTTCTTATTATCTGCTAAGCATGCAGCCCAAGGTTTTTTAATTTTAAACTTAGATTGTCCTGAAATCAAATACAACACATTTCAATTTGATCTTAAGGATACAATACTGACTCAAAGAAATGTATCAATTCCGTTTTATTTTAATGCCGAATCCCTATGAGATCTAATAAGGTGAACATACATACATACCTGTGATAAATTGATAAATCATAATACCGGTTTTTACATAGTCAAACCAAATTTTGGTTTCAATTGAAATAGGTGGCCACGAACGAACTCTACAAGTTGTTGAATTGCCGAAATTTCACTCACCGTTTTTCGGTATTTGTGCGTCAGCGTCTTCATGGATTGGCTCGTGTCCACCAGGAGTATTTTGCGACGAGTCCTGATTTTTGCATCCTGAGTGCAGTGGACCCAGAATGCACTCCATCATGTCGGAACAGACTCCCATGCTCGGCTCGACGATGAATTCTATAAAACCAATCTGAGACTCGGCCACAAGGGTATTATTACGATCACATAATGGACTGAAAGGTAATCCCAGCTCCTGCTCTTTGTCCCCCTGACGAAAGAACTCCTCTAGCAGAAGCATTGTCCAACGATGGTGCAAATCCCACCTCTGTAAAGTAGCCATATATTGTACATGGGGATAAGTAAACCTGGCTTGGTTTGGTTTTGGGAGGCATCGTTTCCTATACTAATACTTTTTCTTTCGGTAGAAATTCTTTAGGAAACTTTTTTACCGTGGATATATGGACGAGAAGGCTAGGATATGTTAGATGAATTTAATCTAATATGCTATAGGTACCATTTTAAATTCGTTACTTTAATATTGAAGGTGAATTTACTGATTGATTGCAGTTGATTACAATTATTTCAACGGTTTCCATGACTATTGCATAACTACATTTGTCGTACTATCGCATACTACATTCATCTTACATAAACCGTGTCTGTAAGAAACTTCCAGATGCAATATGAACTATCAAATCGTTGAGAATTTTTGCTGGCCAGAGCAAAATTTCATTATAAATTCTTCTTCCTGTTAAAATATTCAAAAATTTCCATTCTGCCAAGTTCATATTCAATGATATTATGCGGGAATCACATCATCCGATTCAGTAAGTTTAGAGTATTATTAGAATAATTCTTTAATTTGATTACCGAATTTTCACAATATTACTCTAAATTTTCCGAATTGATCCAGAAAATCGGATGGTGTGATTCCGTATTAAGGTCCATTTATATTAGGTTGTGGCTATTTGCAGGTACTATATCTGTAACAGGCGCAATGCTTTCTGCGCATGCGCGTGAACTGTGACTGCCAGCGTGTTTACTGTTAAAATTTTGTTTTAAACCTCTTAAAATTTAGTTCGAACTCGTAAAGTGACGTAGAGTAAAAAATATAATCCAAATTAGTTAATATTATTAATTGTTAGAAAATTATTATCATATACAACGTATAATACGTACATAAAAGTACAAGCCGCGAACTAGCTTAATTATATAAATTTAGTATAATAACGTGCGAAATTTATTTGCCTCATGTATAATGAACGATTGATTAAACAAGTCTAGCATACATTAAATGTAAGAAATTATAATGTGATTTTATTTTTTATTCATATTTTGTTTTATTTTATTTTATTTTTTCTTTCTCTTTTGTACATTTTTATATACTATTTTAATTTTGCTCAGTGTAAACAAAGAATGGGATTTATGGATTTTATTTTTAATTTTTACACTTTGTTATTTTTTTTTTCTCTCTGAATGATGTATTATTTTCCTTTTGTTACTTTTTTTTTATTATTTTATTTTACCATGTTTTCTGCTTTTGCTTTTTTCCTTTATTTACAGTTTACTTGTTTTTATATCATGTTTTTATATATTTTTCAAATGTAGGCCATTGTGGCGCATTAGGTTCTTCCTGTAATGCCACAATGGTCCAAAACTATTAAATAAAAATAAATAAAAAAAAAAATCGGATTATAAGTTCACGCGCATGCGCAGAAGGCTTTGCGCCTGTCGCAGATGTAGTACCTGCAAATAGCCAAAAATTCGCAGATATAGTACCTGCAAATAGCCACAACCTTTATATTATCAAGCACTGGACGTCGGCACAACACCGCACGGAAAAGACTACTTCTATTCATATTATACAGCACCGCCCATTTTCGGCAGCTTATACTTGTTTTTGACGAGTGCATGGCAAAATCGGCTTACATATACCAGTGGCGTCGCTAGGGGTGGTGTCACCTGGTGCGGAAGTAAAATAAAATTTGAAAAAAAAAAAAAATATTTGAAAACATTAAAAATTTTCATATTCTCTTCAAAAAATAATATACTGAGAACCATTGAAATTAGAAACTTTATAAAACACCATCGGAAATCTTTAAGTAAAAAAGTTCACGCAAAAGTAACATGCAAATGAGCCAAAACGTATTGATATGCAATGAAAAGTAACGATACTTCATATTAAAATTTATTGGTGCTACTTTAGTATGCGGTCTACCTTAGCATACGATCTACCTTTGAATCGCAGTCAACTATTTTTTTTTATTTGTATCGTATTAACGAAATGTTTATTACAATTTTTGTTTTTTCCTGCCGCCCCATAATGTTGTCGAAGCATTTCTATCAAAATATCTTCAGCAGATACATATATCTTAATCAAATCTTAAATGAATAGGGCCAACCTTAACTTAACCTAACCTATCCTGACCCTTGAATAAATAGGTGTTGGCTGCTAAGATACATATGTTTTTCTTTTGAAAATATTGATGAAATAAAACTTAAAAAAAAGATATCTTAGCACCAACACCTATTTATTACATACCTCTTATACAGTTCACATGGTTTCCGTGTTAGTGGTAATTTAAGGGTCAGGATAGATTAGGTTAAGTTAAGGTTGGCCCTACAAATTTAAGATTAGGTTGTTAGGGTCGGTATTATTCAGTTTCAATATCACACGTGAGAACTGAGACAGTGAGACCGCATATTAAAGTAAAAACGTGAAGGAAGATAGCACCAATTTATTTTTATTTTTTATTATTAATATTTGTTTATTGTTATGACTTACCAAAGAGAGGCGCCAAAAGAGAAGCTAATTTCACACGTTGTTTCTGGATTGCGTCTCCGTCTGACTGAATCAGTTAACCTTCTTACATTTACTGATTTCTCTCCGATTACATGAGGTTCATACACTGATTTCTCGGGAATTCGAACAAAAGTCAATTATGGCTCATATTTGATGCTATACATATATAGCTGCACCAGATGGGTTTCGCGGTAGCTGTATAAATACAGAGCGCTGAATATATACAGAAATTGCAATGAGGTTTGTAGCCGCTCGGGGACCGTCATACAACGAATATGTCGAATTAGCGTTTTTCAATTTGAACAATTTGGTGTCACCCCAAAAATGGTGTCACCCGATGCAGACCGCACTCCCCGCACGGGCCTAGCAACGCTACTGAGCGACAATACGGCGCAAAATTGCTTTCGTCGAATCGTCGAGTTAATATTGTCACCGTATAACGTTACCGAAAATATTCATATGCGCATAGCAACACTTTCGTTAATACGGGTGCACTCGCTACTATGACATCACGCCATGCGTGAATATTTCCACATTGGCCATAACAAATCGTTTCTGCCTGAGCGTTTCAGTGACATGTACTGCTGTTAAAATGAATAGATCGTGTCGGTTCCTACTGTCACGCATACGTCACATACACATTACAGAAAATATGAATGTGTCCATATATAATGTATTAAAGAATATTTTTTTACATACTTCCTTTTAGCTTCACTTACAATTCAGGAAAAAAAATTGCCTCTTATCCGATCGTTTTCATACTTTGCCATATTGCTCATTTTGGTCATCAATATAAGTAAATGTATCCTCCGCCAATACGATGGAGAAAAAATATCGTTTTAGACGCATTTGAAATTTTAATTTTTCGTACTGCTGCTTATGTGCAGTACTGGTATAAACTTACCTTTATATAAAACATAGAATGAAATCATGCAATAATGAAGGAAAAAAAAACAAATAAAGTCCACCGTTCAACATTTAAATTTCGTCTTTTACTTGTGTGTAGATGTATGAATGTTTTTCGTGGAAGTTTCCTTTTCGTCCATATTCCACAAGATTCCAATTTCTACCGAACGAAATCTGTACGGAAAGATGCGCTTCGGAGATATGGATATGTTACCTTGGCGGGATGTGCAATATCGCAACAATGAAGCACCAGAGACACAGCTTTAGACTTATCTACAGTAGGTTCGGCCAGAGACAAGAGATTCCTCATGTTCTTGATCTGTTGAAAGTGAAACGACATGTCGGTGGCCAGCACCATGTCAATGACGAGCGTGCGAAATTCGCGGAACTCATCCCGCGACAGATTCTGCAAAATGTTGCACTCCTCGTCCTTCATCACCCTGCAAATACACACCCGAGGATACATTCGGTGTTCAAGACCGCAAAACGGTTTATTTTTGACGCTTCTCACCTGAACGAAGCGCTGATATGGTGGTTTTCCAAAACCGCGCGATCGTTGTAAAGCAGAGCTGTGTCTGAGCCGGACATTACATGGAAATTGTTTGTCGTACCTGTGTGCTCGTAGTCGTGGATGATGGCTGCCACCAGTGTAGCAAATATCTCTAAATCTGTTAGCCAGTTCTGCAACATGACACCAATAAGTACACGTGTTTACATACATACATATACTACAACCCCAATGATTCAAATGCGATTTGTTAAAATTTCCACTAACAATTATATTGAACTTTATATTACACAACATTTTATCATAAAGAGAAATGCTATGCTAACAATATGTGCTCTTTTTGTTCATTAATATATATATATATTTATTTTACAAATATACCAGGAAGGCCTTATAGGTAACCCCAATGCGCCTTCCTGGCCAATTAATTACAAACATTGCAGCATTTTTTTTTATTATACAAGTAGCTGAATTACGAGACACTGAAAAACTCGCAAATTAACGAGACATCTATGAATTGTACATAAATTTTATTGTACATTATAAATCTCAAATAGTGGTGACATAGGAGGTAGGAAGGATATTTAGCCGATTTTACCGGAAACCGTTTCAACAATGAAATCAGAGAAAATTGGCAAACTCTGATAGGAAACGATCGACCTGGAGCACAAATATCCAGGTCTGACCAGCAGCACTACAGATATACTCAGAAAAAATCTTTTCAATCGAGGTCAGTGCATGGGATCGAACCCGGCGCTTCTTGACGCTAAGCAGAAGGTATATATATACTAATTTTTGATGAATTGTAAAACAGTTGCTGCTTAACCCTTTAAATGCTGACCAACCCCGATCGGCGTTTTGCCAACAAGTCCATGGGCCTGAAAAACGCCGATAGGCGTTGTATTTTGTACATGTACAAAGTAAATAAGAATACTACCCGCTAAGACTATTCCAGGGAGCATTGAAAATGGGTCGTGTAATCCGTGTCATTCATTTGTCAACGTTTATAAAGACTCGTTTACACCGGAATTTCTGAGTTTATAACTATAGCAGAATTATCCGATGGAAATCCCTAATTGCTGAGTATTTTATCCGATGGACGTAAAATTATATATATATATATATATATATATATATATATATATATATATATATATAATACTAGGGATTTCAATACCGGTACTACCGAAACCGTTTGTACCAGTTGAGAATAGGCTACCGGTGTTTCCGAAATATAACAATTCCAATTTTATGCTAGTTGAACTATTTTTAATTTAGAAGCAAACGTCTTATCGTCTAGTTTGTATAGATTAGTTGCAGAATTCATCAACAGTCAACATTCTTCTTGACCTGCTATTCAAAGGAGCCGCTCAAGTGTATCATGAATTTAACATCAAAGATGCCAAAAATATCATACCGATACCCGAGTCTATTTCCGAATATTTATATCCATATATACATACTTTAAATATATGATTTATAATATAATATGATTTATTTATGTCTGTTAATAACGAGAAACCTCGTCGCATTTTGATTTTTTTTGGAAACCTATTGTTTCACTTGACAATTATGTAATATTTTAAATATTTTAAAGCTAAAAACATCCCTTCCACACAAAAATTCTTCAAAGCAAGGAGCACGTATAATTGTATTTACTTTGTTTTGATACGCAGAGATTTATAGATTTTTTTGAATAAATTAATATTTTTGGTAATTAATTACATTGCTTAATCAATCAATACCGGTAGTACCGTTAGTGACAAATTTCAATATCTTTGGAATTCCTAGTACATATATGTATATGTATAATATATGCATACTATGGTGAACGCATTATTTCCCACAAGAGGTTTGTTTACAAAAGTATCTCCTGTGGTTTTCTACGTGTATAAATTTTTCATTTAAATGTAAGTCAAGAGTAAATAATATTTATATGTAAAATATATATAAATATACATATATTGTCCTTAGGTAACACATCAAACAGTGAATCCTATTACTAATTACATCGGCAGTGATTGGATAGAGGAGCAATGTAGCGTTTGACTAAAACTGCCGTTGAGGCATCTCAACGGCAGATTTACTAGGGTCTGGCGTCAGTCAAACATTTAGGATTTAAACATTGAATATTATATATAATATATCGTTGAACGGTTTAGATATAGCTGGTTAATAATCTTACCATCAGTCCTGTCTGACATAACATGTAATGGACGGTTTGTGCGACGTCGGCAGCATGGAGATTGTTGTGGTACGGGTTACGATAACGACAATAACCCTCTTCAATCCGAGTCAAAAACGTTTCCAACGTCGATGGTGGCACCTGTCAGACACAAAACAGATGTTCTCGACGTCAAACGCTTTGCTTCAGGTATTTTATTAAAAGGATGTGTACTGAACGTACCTTGAACTTGTGTATCATCCCGTACCGATTCAACAGGTCGTATCCGAGGTATTTTACAGGTTGACTGTTGGCAGCTTCGCTCAGTCCGAACACGTCGAACGACCAGTCGTCTAAAGTCTGGAAATTGTGTGGTTATTGATGAAAATGGCTCGAGAATTTAAATTTCATTTATCTTAATTAGCGCTGGGAAAATACCCCTCGTCGAAGTGCGTACCCATTATGAATAAACCGTGACAAGAAATAGCTATTAATTCTAGATTATCTTGCATAGCAATAATGTTTTTATAATTGACCTGAACGAGAATGACGCTGTAAATATTATAATCATTCAAAGTCAGTCCGTCAGACTTACAGTCAGTCCGCAGTATTGCGTCAAAGTAGCTATGAAAAATGTATGAAAATTTTTATGATAATAATCTCTGGTATTTTTGTTTTTGCAAACTATTCGCTTTGAATTTATTTAATAATAACACTGAGCAATAAAAATATTCTGGAGCGGAAAATAAATATACGTATAAATCATTTATGAGATAAAAATTCAAAATTGTGATTTTTTTATTGCTTTCAATCGATAGAAAAAACATATGACTATTTGATTAAATATTCACTTTTGGCACAGCATTACTAAATTTTGAGCCAAAGACTGCAAAAGTCAAATATCTGTTAAAATTACGCTTTTTTGAAACGCTTATATCTCATAAATGAGAAGAAACCAACAAAAATCATTGTCATATTCGAATTGAGGGGCGCAAACATAGTAAAAAGTGATTTTTTGTTGCTCAGTGTATTGAAAGAAATATGTAGTTTAAAAATATTGTATTTAAAAATTGCCCTTGATATTGTAGCGTGGACGTGTTGAGGGGTTTCCAAGATCATAGTGAAAGACACAGGAAGTAGTGGTAGAGTTATTTGATTGTTGTAGATCCGTCGACCAGCCAGCTCCGAATGAAGCACGGAACAAAACCACGGATTGTTTAAATACAGTGTGTACTCTCAGCACAGATATGTCATTGGTAAAGTTTCCAATTCGAATAGTCGATATTCGAATATATTCGGTCTATTTTGAACTATTCGTTATTTGAATATTTGAGTGATAATTCGAATAATATTCGTGAAATTTTAAGAAAATATTTTACAAATTTAGAATTTTTTTTACATAATACAATTTTATTTTTAGCTCAAAATGGGTAACGCAACAGTATATTGTGTGAAAGACGTATTAGTCGTCGACTCGGAGCCATTTTATCGCCTCAGTGCAATGAATTCATGGAACTTGACATTGAAATTCTTCGCTTTAGAAATTGAACTTATATATTTAACGAAAGAGAACTTATTGCAGCGTTTATTTGAAAAGGAAACGAAAATACAGTCCGCAGCGGGAACGCAATTTTAATGGATGAGTAGAAATTTACGTTTCATTTATGTTGTTTTGAACTTGTGTTTCGGAGTTCGTAGTGACACGTTATAGATCCGGTTATTTTTTCTCAAATTAAATGCATTGATTGAACGCGCGTGCACGTTATAAAAGTACGTTTTTCAAATCCCAAAAGTTTAAAAAAAGATTTCTTGGATAACTTTAAAAAACGAACCAAAGCTTTAGATATCCTTCTAAAAATACTTATATTATAAGTAGAAAATACTTACATACATATAAACAATATAAAATAACAATAGAAATAATTATGATTTCATTTTCAGTAGATGGCACTAAATGCACATGGTACTATTTTCCAAGACGACATATTGGTAGAAAATAGTATATAGTATATGTACATATATATTGAGATCGGTTTTTTCTTGATTCGTTATTATATTCGTCCATTATGTTGGCAGTGTTTTAACTGTGACGTATGTCGAATCGAAACGACTATTATACTGCTTAGAGCGTTACTTACAAACACACACGCACATTTACACTGATTTATGCGATTATATAATATATAATATAATGAATCCAATTAATTCTACAATGTATTTTCATGCTAAATCTTATTAGTGAAGGATTTTGAGCGTTAAATGTGGTAGTAATAATAAAGAAATTAGTAAAACCACAATTTAATTGTAAAATAAATTCATTTAATTTTGAATTCGGTTTAATTACACTGAGCAACAAAAAAAAAATACCAGAGCGGAGACTAACCAATCTTTACTAAATTTGATCCACTGAATTCGAATATGATAATGATTTTTGTTGTTTGGGTCTCCTTTACAAGATATGAGGGTTTAAAAAAATGCTCAATTTTTACAGTTTTTTTACTTTTGAGGTCTTTAATTCAAAATCTAGTATTGCTGTGCTCAAAGTGAGTTTTGGAATCAATAGTCAGATGTTTTTTTTATTGATTGTGATTTTTTATTGTTTTAAAATATTGTAACGTAGAGATTAGGTGGGTGGCGATGGCTTACGAGCGCTAATCACCTGATCTCTCGTTCGCGCCAAAATGTCCTCGCCGAATGAATAAGCCGCATGTAACGGCCAATGGGATCGCCCCACGCATCGACCAATAGTTTACATGTGTATGTATGTATGTGTGTTGTGCCCAACAGGTATAAATATGGGGCGCTCTCGGCCTGGAAACCATTTTCCGACCTGGAGCGCCGGCGAGAGCACACGAATAAATACCTTCTACAACGGTCCTGCGTTTCTCTCCGATTCTGGAAGCCCCCTCTTCACGTCCACGCAACAATATTTATAATTAGTTTTCTAGCGAATTTTCAAAGTCAAAAATATATATTTTTTTACGGATTTTTCTAGCGGAAAATTGACATTTTATACGTCTTTTTTAAATCGACAGTCATTATACGAACATATGTATGTTACATCCGTATCTACCATTAAAAACTCAAATAAAGCTCCATCTCTGTAAACATTTTTGAAGCTTACAACATTCGTAATATGAAACTCAATTATTAAATTCCGAGCTTTCTCCACCAAGTTTGCCTTTTTCAAGATGGCTCACCTTAAGCACTTTGACGACATCCGGCGGAAATTGCATCATGGCCGAGCTGGAGACGCGCCTGTAGATCCTGTCGACGAATATTCCGGCTCTGATGGCGTGTGCCACAGACCGGAACTTGGGCTTTTCATCTGCCTTGCGTCTTGTCGTGGCCAATTGCCGCGTGAACGTGGAAGCGAGCCATTCGCGCACTTCCGGTGGCACAGCATCCGGTTGCACTTCCGACAGTTCATCATCCTCGTCAGCTAGTCGCCTGCAACACCACACCGACACCCACACGCATGGTCACACAAATTTGCCAAACGTATCTTACCCACTATATACTGAATCTGCCAAAATCGAAACGTAACATGGGCGAATCTTGCAAATTTAAAACTACGATCTACCGTAATATACGCCTTTAGGATCCTCGAAATATATGACTTTCTATTTGGAATATTTTTTGCTCATTGTAAAATTGAAAAAAAAAATGATGTACATATGTATGTAAGTATCAAGTTTTTTTTCTCAAAGTGGCTCGGTTGAAGTGTTGTTGCTTTATATCAAACGAGTTAGCTTATTATGGAAAGATCAGAAAGCATCGATGATTAGAACCTGGAATATTTCCATGGAACTATCCACAACTAGTATATTTAATATACATTTTTTTGGCAGATTCGTATACGTGCATGTATTCAAATTATATTCAAATGAAAAATAACTATTATAGTTTGGAATGAAATTTCATCGTAGGTTAAATAAAAAAGCATATGTATAATTGTTATTAAAAATTATTAATTTTTGTAGAAAGATTGGTAGATTTTTTTTTATACATGGTAAAATATGTTTTTGTTCTAATTTAGCTACTCATACAAAAATTAACCACCTACCTTGATAAAATGTATGTGTTTGTACCATTTTAGTAGCGAAACGCGTTCGAAATGGCCTTTTTGTATTATTTTTTTTAATACATTTATTAGCAAAGCACACACATATAATATATATAAAACATACATAGATGCACACAAAAATGCTCACATAAAACACAACACTAAATTGAAGCCAGAAAAGACAAATAAAATTCAATCTATTCTAGTGAAGATTTATTGAAGAAGTGGTGGATTCGTATTCGTGTACCTTGTGTGGGAAACGAGTTGTAAAATGTGCGAAAAGCTGTGCTTTAATAGAAAGTCTAGAAAAAAAAGTTAATTTTGAGATTATAATTCACATTTAACGAGTGCTATCCAGTTGAGCAACTTAAAAATTTAGTATAATATAAAAGTATTTTTATATCTTGATTATTTCGTAGAAAGAAATCTACTATGTAATATATTGAAGATAGTTTGCTTGCCTGGTTAACATAGATACATATTTTAGATTTTTTTCACAGGAATAAAATTTTCGTGTCAACAATTTTTAGACTCTCACATATGTACTTATTCTTAAATTATGTACATATATATATTGTTAAAAATTGCCTTAGAAAATATCTATAATAAATATTTCAATACAGCAAAGACCTAACGACAAAACTTTTTAGATTGATTCATACCATATTTCAACACGTCGAATCTTTCCACACTTTTCAATTTCAACTTGTCGCAAACATATGTTAAAATTTCTCATAATTCTCAGCAGCATTTTGATATATTTATAAGACCGAAAGTCCAAGCGACAGTATAATATTTCGTGTGCAAGTTTTTCTCTCTACATAAATGTACGTGTGTATTCTACAGAGCTTTCCTTTCTAATTCCATCACTCAAATTGAATTGACACCTGGCGACAAAACACACAAGGGAAATAATAAATTCTGTCACGTACGTTATTATTGCAATGTAAATTTGAACGAACAAATCAGTTCCGGGAAACTAACGAAGGAAACTCGAACACTTCCCCTATTTGTCATAGAATTGGAAAATATCGACACAACATTATACTAGTGTATAATATAATATATATATACAGTTCAAATAGTGTCAACTACTGTTCATATATTTCCAATTGAAAGTACAAGAAGATCATTTGTGAATATTTTTTGTTGCAAATTTTGAATCTTGAATTTACCTGATGATAAAATTTATTATGTCGAAGGCCACAGAGCCTCTAACGCTCTTGTGAATCTCCACGCTCATTCCAATGTCGTCCAATTGTCCGTTCATGCAGACGTGGTGTCTTTTCCCATCGATCATCCAAAGTGGACTAAGGGTATAATCGTTTAATTTCCGTGTACCTCACTCTGAGGTAGCCCTCATTTTCCTCCCACACCAACCACCCACTAAATTGTCGCTCTGTCACGCGCGCTCTTCGGACTATCATAGAGAACAAAATTTACTAAAAATATACGTACGTACATATAAATAATAAAGTATAATTAGACGGCATTTAATTGCATCATATTTCAAACAAAGGAATTGTATAGGCTTGTGAAATAAAATTGTGTTGTTTTATTTGTCATAAATAATAAAATTGGCATTACCTACATACATATACTAAAACCTCGCAAAATTTTCAGAACTGTACCATAGATTGGCCACAATAGAAAGATTGTTAAAATGCTGCCATCTTTAACTTTATTTTATTTAGTCCTCTTAAAATCATTGCAAATTTATTTACTTCAATTATTATCAAAGGTCAAATTTTTGCATAATATTAATACAATAATTTGTTTATCGAAAAAAAATCAGATTAGAATATGGATTATCAATAAAAATAATCATATGATTATTTTTTGTGTTCTAAATTCGATTTGATTTATGTATTATTTACATACATATCATCATCTCATAATTATTTAGAGACATCTTACATCACTGATGGATGAAGGTATCTCCAACACGCTTCCAATCCTCTCTATTCTGCACAACTCTTATACATTTTCCTGATTTCGTCTACCCATCTTCCTTGCGGCCTTTCATACTTTTAAACTCTCTTGGGTACTATTCTAGCATTTCTTTAGTCTACCTTTCGTTCACGCGCGAAATACCATTTCAATGTCTTCACTCTCTTCACTATATAAACTACTCTCGTCTTGCTTCTCAACCACGTATTCCGTTTCCTATCTCTCCTCGTTATGTCCAAGATACAGGGTTCCATACTTTTTTGAATGCATTGGAATTATTGCAGCGATTTCCAAGCTTTACATCTACATATTACCACTGGCAAACATATGTATAATATATGTATTTAATAATTAATTAAAAAATCTTTATGAAAAAAAATATTACTTACATACATACATACATGCAATCTGCTGCAAGTTTCAGTCATTTTTATTTTAAAATATATAACGTTGATGTATTTTACGACATCACAATTAATTTAATGAAAAATATGAATTTTTAAACAATTTCAAAAAGGTTCTATGGAGAATCACTCATTCTGGACGTTCAAGTTTTCGAAGAAACTTTGAACGGAATCTCTTTGCAATTATTTATTAACCATCCTTAAAATCGAAATGAAATTGAATATAAATATATACTATGTACATATATATATATATATATATATATATATATATATATATATATATATATATATATATATATATATATATATATATATATATATACACATATATATAATGTTCTGACAGGAATAGTATAACTATTTTTTAATGCGTTATTAATATACATAGACAACCACGCGAAGAATCTAATTATTTTACAACAGAATCGCGTGAGGGGACTTCCACATACAATTCGAATTGTATACCAAGAATACGATAGATGTAGGCAGATTAACTAGGGGGATGAAATTAGTTTTACCCCCTCAAGTGTGCGACACGACACTTACACAACATTGTACACGTTTACAATCATTGTTATTCCTTGTATAATATAATATTATCCAAGTGAGCAAATTGCAGACTTTGACGGAACTTAAGTGTACTTGAAGTGTCATGTGTGTTTATACAGAGATACTCGAAATTTCAAATTCATGCAACATGCTGAAGCTTGCATTGTATTGCACTAGTAGGTACATTGCAATATTTAGAAAATATTTTGAAATCATATATTTTTGTTTATCTGCTATTAAATTTTCTAAGTAATATATCAAATTTGTGTATATTTCATAAAGTCAAATTTCGAATGCCAATATACAATATTTCGTTGTAATTTGAAATGTCTCATCAATCTTGCGTGTCAGCTTAAATTTTTTTTAGCATTTCTTTTTTCTTTTCGGTCATCAATAAAAATTATCTGGCCGCTATTATGCTTCGAAAAATATGATATAATAGTAAGAAATAGAGGTGTTCTTCCGATAACATTATATCCAATTGTATTAAAAGCAATTGTGCCAACTTCGGGAAAACGAAGAATATATGAATACATTGTCTGTCTATGGGTATATTTTGCGAGGAAATCGATTCAAAAGTTTATGCAAATGTAAAAACAACTACAGAGTATATTTTTCACGCTTGATTTATGTAAAGTTATACGCATTTTAAGAACGGACGTACGTATGGACTCAAGTTTACAGTGTAAACGAACAATTTTGAAATTTAAATGAAATTCTACTCGAGTCCGACGAATAAAGTTTGAATTCGAGATGAAAGAAGTTGCATTGATAAAAGTTTTCATTATTTTTAAATCGTCTAAGTCGACATACTTAGATAAAATCTCTATAGTGGAAAATGTACATATATTTGGATAGCATTGTACCACACGTGAAAGGTTTAAAAATTATAAATGGATCGCTTAAAGCTTCTTACGAGCATTGAAATTGACCCTCGGATCAAATCGAAATTTTATACGGTTGAGCTTTAATCTTGAATTTTAAAGTGCGGTTCAATTTGAAGCTCGTTAGAAAATTAAACTTAAAGGCGGGTCGTTGAAATAATCGGATTACGTGCGAAACTAAGGGCCACTTTGGCTTGTCGTATAGTATTATATCATCGTCTTAGGGAAAATTCCCGAATTCCCCGATTTTGCTGCTGCCATCGAATTTCTCCATTCGCCGAAGACATATGCTGTTTTATAATCACCATGAGGTGGAATTAAATACTAGTGAAAGAGGAGGCTGAAGGGGTTGAAAAGGGTGGCTAGTAGAGAGTCAGCTCACATCACGGCATTTTGTAATTAAACCTAAGCCGTCACTATAACGAGCGAAATAGATAGAAACAATGCTAGGCACATACATCCATATGTAAATACACAGGTATGTACATAGATTCTCGTAGAATAAATTTAATCGAAATAGCTTGTTGGCACATTTATCTATATGTATGTAGGAATAAACAAAATGGCGATTTGAATTTTTAAAATTGCGGAAATTAAAGGCTTGTGTTGTGCTGTCGGCTTCAAACAACTCTACATATGTACATATTGTGACATGTTTTAAATTGAATGTGTTGTAAATTGGATGGCTTTTACTGTATCAAGCAATAATTTAAACGTAAAATTTATGCATTTTTATTTTTTCGCTTAATTAGGGCACGTAATATTATTTGTTTATTGTATACTCTATTATAAATCAGCTTTTAGTTTATTTTTAGATCAATTTTTGCCCACTTCTATCGAGTCAATTTTTGCATACATGTATGCAGGAATTTCCGATGAAAATGAAATATAAAGTCAAAATTTGAGTTGATCTCTCCCCGGTAAAGATTTATTTTAATCTGTAGCACTGTCAGTGAAGTTGAACAGAAGTCATCGAGAAAAATCGGTTTTATTTCATAATATTTCTAAAATTCATAAATATACTTGTGTAGATACTTAGCTTTTGTTTGTTATTCAGTACTTTCACTAATAAATCTTCATTATTATTTTATTAAGTTATTCTCTAAAAACACTATAGTAAATTTCTAAATAGCTACATCATAATTAAATGACACTTCTAGCAGTGATATTATATTTCTCGCCACACTCGTTTTAAATAAATAAATAATCGTTAGTAACAAATAACTTCGTTGATTGCAACATTAATATTATATTACGCCTTTAGCAAACGGTTTTGTGTAATTGGTGGAAAATTTCCCATTTACATTTTTCCGCACCGTGTGAGGGTGAGTTGAACCAATTCTGTATCGTATTTTCAAATGACAGAATTTCCACTCGTGCGATTATTTATTTATTCAACAACAAAACAACTAATTTTAAAAAAATAGTATGAATTCAACGAGGCGAGGGCTTTGTCCACTCTGTGCTCCAAAAAGAGCGAATTTGCAAATGGACCGAGCGGAACGTGAATACTGTCGACTCGCATCATTTGTATGAATTTATACTATCGTACATTGTTAAGACGTAATTCTGTCTGTTTTGTATTTAAATTTCAGAATATGACGAAATATATGTAATATAATATGAATGAGAATGAGAACGTGGTTACAGACGACGCGTAGAACTAAATCCAATGTCCGTTTTATCTTATTGAATATATTCATGAGGATTTTCCAGAATGCGTTTTGAGTCTCAGATACGTAGATTTAAATTTTGAATAACCCTTGCATAACCTTGATAACATTGGTATAGTAAAATTTTTATTTTTAACATTCAAACGGTCCGGAAAACCACACAGCGACATTCGTTAAAACGACAAAAGCAATTAAGTGTACATATGTACATATGTATAATACGTTTGTATCTGATGGAATTGATATGAAAGAAGCACCAACGTAATGGATACGATAATGGATGGACAACCTTTGTCTGTTTACGCTGTAATAAAACATAAAGAAAAACAATTTCGGTCGCTGAAAATTATACTTTCGTTCCCAATGTTCTTTTGTTGCAATGAAATATTCCGCAGCTACGACGGCTAATTAAATCTCGACAGAATTTTTGTAGAAAATAGTATTCAACAACTAACGTATTCGGTTGCAAATTTCATAGCTAGTTTATTTGTTTCTTTAGCCTTTGTTGTATAAGATTTCAATCTTAAAATAACATTTTCGTTGTTAACTAGTGCTTATTTTCTGGTTTGTTTTCGTTTATGAGAATGAGCGTTTAAAAAATGCGCAATTTTTACAGCTTTTTGGCTTTTGCAGTCATTAACTCGAAATCTAGTATTGATATGTTCAAAGTGAGCATTGGATTCAATAATCAGATGTTTTTTCAATTGATTGTGATTTTTTATTGCCTTCATAATTCATAATTCAATTTATTCCATTCTATCTTATCTAGCAAATTTGAAAAGTAAAATAATACCCTTTAACCCCATGCTACTATGCGTTTATTTGGAAATTTTTTTATGATTATAAGAATTGATTTTGTGTCTCTATATTTTTTATCTGAACGTACTAAATCGAGCGTTAAATGATATGCGAATCAAGAAAATCATTATCATATTCGAATTCAGTGAGTTAAACTTAGTAAATATGGACTAGTCTCCATTTTAATAACCAAAAAACGTGATATTTCTTGCTCAGTGTTATTATTGCGAAATTTTAATGAAATTATGAAAGCATATTGCGTGAACCGCAGATATAATGCAAACATGAACTGAAATGTTTTTAATTTATTCAAAGCTCTACTTACGGGTTTGTTTATTTTTAATATATTCGTTAATTGAATTTGGAAAACAACTCTATTGCATTTCAACGCAGAAGTTCGTGAAAAAAATAACTCAACGAATCCTCAATAAACAAAGTTAAAGCACATTCAATTGGTCAAACGAAAATAGAATAAAATTCAGACTGGCGAAAAATGTAAAAATATAAGTTAAGAACCAATTTTTATATATTAAAATTTGACGAATCCGTATTTCAATTAATTTTTCATTCAAATTAGCAAGCCAATTTCAATAAGCCTAATAATAAAAGTTGAGCATTATACCTATACATATTGAAACCTTAAAAAGTTCACCCAAACGTTTTTTTATCAACTAGTAAGCAACTAATGTATTTTAAATAATATTTATATGACTTTTATTCTCAGAAATTTCAATATACAATTACGAATATTCCTTACCTAACCGATATGTAGACCGAAGCTTTATATATTGTAATAAAATTTCAATGGATTCAGTTCAACGCCTCGCTCTATCCATATTTTTATATTGAATACGGCGATTTATATAAATCGTCACATTAAAACAAGCGATATTTATGTGGAAGCAAAAGCTTAAAGCGTCGGTGAATCATGCTGCGTACAGGAAAAAAAGAGAACACCAAACGAAATGTATGTACAAAAGTGGCATATATGCATGAAAAAGAAAAGCCGTGTGCGGAAAAGCGCAGAGAAAATTGTCGAGCTTTCGAACACGGGACACACCTAAACACGAGCGTTGGCGCCGACTGCTGTCTGGACACCGCTGGTCTACAAACACCAATTACAAAACTCGTGTGAAAATAAAAAAAAATACACATATGAACTGTACAACATGGACAGCATACAAGTAAGTATGTATATATATGGTATGTATGGTATATGATGGGGAGGTAACAACAATGACATGACACGAAGCACACTGGCCTCACATTGAACACTTTGCACTTAACAATTATCACTATTTGTATTTGTATACACACTTAATATGATTATAATAGCGTTGCAGTATGCTAGATGCGGTTATGGTGATTTTTTTTTTTTCATGTGAATGTTGTATGAATGGTACATTAAAGGTATGTATGTATATGAAATGAAATTTTGTATGTGTATGTTTGTTGATTTCTTAAAAATATTATTGTAATTAATAAATAGGAGTATCTACTCTAATTGTGTGCTTTATCATCAAAAGAAGCACATATTTTAATTAAGTAAGAGTATGATAAAAGCATCACAATGTGCCGTATAATATAATTTGTTATATTGGAATGGAAAATCTTATTTTTTAAAGGGCGAAAAAGTGTACAAATTATTTTTTATGTAAATAAATAAAAAGAAATCTTTGATTTGAATTTATTGACAAATATTGATAATATATAATGTTATTAAATCAAAATTTACTTATTTTGTTTATACATTTTGTATATAAATGTACATTGGGCCGGAGTGGAAAACGTAAGTTTTGGGTTTTCATCGATGGAACTAATGGAAAACTATTTTTTTTTTATTATTTTATTTATTTTGCTGTATTTTTTATGTTCAAACTACAGGTAACACTACACTACTTTTTTATGTTCAAACTACAGTACTTAATGAAGCTCTCAATAACTTTTATTTTCAAAATAATCACGGGAATATGAAAAAAGTGACGATTTTCTGAAAATAGCACTTCCCCCATACAAAAACCCATTGTATGGAGATTTTCGAGCAAACGGCGACATTAACTTCTCGTTAATCCATCAAAATTTATCATAATTGACTCGATCAAACTGCAATAGGAAATATTTATTTATTTTATTTATGAAAAAGAGATATATGAAAAAATCCTTCGTTTTATAAATTTTTGTCGAGATAAATGGATTCGTTGGAGGCACAGGACATTATTTAAAATGATTTTTATTATTTAACGTGCCCTTGATGCGATGAAATTTTTTTCTAGGTCCATCGATGAAAATCTAAAATTCGCATTCTTAATTTAATAAAATTAAATTTAAAAAAATTTCAATAAAACTGTAAGTTTGATTATTAAATGTATTTGTTATAAACAATTCAAGTTTACATAATTCCGTATAAGATCAAATGGTTCTAAGTTCTAGTATACTGGAGTAAAAACATTATTAATAAGATAATTAATATAAAAAAATAATTATACTCTGTAATTATAAACCTTTTCGCTCTTTAAGAAGTATTCTAATAATTTAAGTATATATTTAGTGTGTAATATATGAATATAAAGGTGCTTTGATTTTTATGTATAGGTATAATAGATATTCATGAAACATGCTTGTTGATTTATTAAATTAATCACAGCCATACGAATGTTTAAGATAAAAATATCATAAATATAATATAATTCGGTGCTTGTGTATGTAGATCTGTATTCAACGTCATATAGATATATGTATGTATAGATAGAAGAATTAAAAACGATAATGCTGTAAAAAAAAAACAAGAAATCATGCACGTTTATACTGAAATGTTGTAATATAATAGAATAGGGATAGAGACGCATAGACCTCGGTTGTACGAAGTATGTAGATGGAAGAGTCAAAAAAATATTTTTCTACTGAAAAAGAGGAAGGCAACAACAGTCGACGTACCACGCAATACCAAGATATCAGGACTAGAGCTAAGTTAAAAAATACAAAAAAATAAATAAATAAAGATTACACATTCAAATCACCTAAGAGCAACTACTGGTTAATTATACAATAAAGTACGAGACAGCAGAAAGGGTCATCAACAGTGAACGGCCAAGACAAGGTGTGTGCCGACTAGGTCAATCAAACAGCGACACCACCACTCTAAAAGCTACGATCGAGCTTTCGCAGCATCCTATCAGAATCCCAACAGCTTTTCTCAAATTGAAATTTCCTGTACAATGTGTTATATCAATTTTAACGTGTTTCAACTCGAATAAGTAAACATGCTGAATGATATCCAATCTAAGATTTGCCTATGCAAAATTGAATATATAAGCTTGTCATGTTTAAATTACATTTACTCTATATTACAATATTTTTTAATCGGTTTATAATTTATTTCGAAGTTGTAGTCAGTAACTAGTTTTAAAATAAATACAGTTTTAGCATAAGTGTATATTTATATGGAAATTATCTTTCGTATAATAATAATATTTGCATCATTGAATGATGCTTTGTAAAAATAATACAAAGTATATAATACAAATAAGTCAGACCGTAATATTGTGCCAAAGCTGTGCTAAAGAATGCTCGGAATCTTGTATGAAAATTTTGTGTATGTAAATGATTATATACATGTATATAGTAAACGAAACTGCTGTTATGTAGTTCCAATAATACACAGGCTTCAAGTAAATATAGAAAAAGGTAAATAAAAGAATCTTTGTAATGCAACAGTTCTGGTATTTTCATTTTTGCAAATTATTCTAAGCCAATTTCCATTTCAGCAACAGCGCTTAAAATTTATTTTTAGTAAAGTCATACTATATTTTAATGCTATTTATTTGGCTGAGTTGGATTGGCCGCTGTGTTTATGTAAATATGGTGGGTAGCTTAAGATTTATTAATGTAATTTGAAAAATAAACCTTTTCGCACTTTAATTTTTATTATGAAATAATTCAGTATTCATAGAAAAAGTTTCGTGAGAGAAATCTCATTTTTTTTTTCTATTTCTATTGTTTTTAATGTTTCAAATATATTATATTTTGAAATTTACAAAAATCACATAAAATTTAAATTGAATAAAAGAATTTTTTTATACAAAAGTAAATAGTACGAGTAATTCGAAGATCATTTTCTAATAGATTTCTAAGCATTCATTTATATTGAAAAAAATCTTAAAATTTATATTTTACTAGCTGAACCCGGCATGCGTTGAAATGCCACAATAACGCATGCAATTCCAGTTCCAGTTCCTGTTCCCGTTCCCGTTCCCGTTCCCATTTTTCGGAAAAACGAAGGCAGTGAACATGTTGGTCGCGACAACATTTGAAATTATAGCGTTGCAATGACATTCATTCCCGTTTTTTTTTCGTTTTTTTTTCACAGTATTCTTTCCCAACATGCATAAAACAAATCCTGAAAGTTCCATTGTAATCGGTTCAGTGGTTTAGGAGCCTATTCGAGACACACAGACAGACAGACATTCATGTTTACTAACCTCTTATTCGTTTCACATGGTTTTCGTTTAAGTGGTCATTTTTTATATCTCTTATTTTTATATACATATATGTACATATGTACTAGATTTGTAATTAATTGAATTACTAATTATAAATATTTAAAATAATATGTTTTGTTCGAAACATGTTATTTAAATTTTTTTCGACAAAGAATCCCGACCATTGATCTACACTTTATATACATACATACGTATGTACATATGTGTATGTACATATTTAGAAAGCACTGTATAATATTATAGATCTACACTTTATAAAGAAAACAGTTTATCTCAAAAGATTGTGATATTGTGTGGCCTCGAAAGGTACTATGAAGATATGACTGAAAGGCGTTTGAGAAAATATGAAAGATACTAACCTGAAAAAGGAAAATTTTATCACATAAAATTTTGATCGAAAGAAATTGTATCGAAAAATGTTGGCAATCGGTGATATTCATGTACATACATAATTTTCACGACACATTACTAGGTATAAAAATAAAACTTGAGAAAAGCTGATGGAAATGATTCGCTGGAAAGTGTCACGCATCTCCTCTGCCAAATAGCAATGGCAGTCGAGCAGGGGGCGCTAGTGTCGTCGGTTGTACCTCAGCAGGGGCAATTCGAACAGCAGCAGTATTGGTTAGAATTGTTAAAATAAGGTGGTATGGGGTTTGTGATGGGGTTTGTAGGGGATTATGTTGCGGTGACCTTGCCCACACCGGCGTGCGGAGCCTCCGCGTCTGGACCGTGCCGGCTGCTGCTGGGGGCCTCTCAGCCGGGCGCTGCGCCCCCGATGTGGGGCCCCCGACCCCCGACCCCGCCTCACCCCTGTAGCACACAGAACCTGCAGTGGGACTCGCGCCGCGCACTCACACATACTCACTCATCCCAACAAAATCAAATCCAAAAAAACTAGCCCGCAGTGTTATCTCAATCTGCGGACCAGTGTTTGGAACAATTCGAGTAAATAATCAACACTCATTCAAAAATTTTAAATAAAAATAACATTACAACTTCATCTTTCATCGTATACGATCGCAAATTTAAAAATAATTTATGTTTAGGTGATACACATGTACATAATAATATATATATATACAATGTATATAATATAAACAGATATTTCACACTGGTGCATTGTATAGTTACAAGTGGAATGATTTCCATATGACATATAAATATATAAAGTATATTATTTTAAGCGTGTCGAATTTAGAAACGTACGACCGAAAGGTGTGAAGTGAAATTCATTGAATTTTGTACGCTTTGCTGAACTTTGGAAACCTTTTTTTTTATTTAAAATGTGTGCGAATAAAATTATTTACGCGTATATTCCGCGAAGCAAATTTTTGCTTTTATATAAAAGTACGTAAAAACGTTATAAATTCATCCATTATATATTTTTTTAAATAACTTACTGTTAAAAATGTACTTTCATATTGATTTGAATTTATAATTAAAATATATAATAAGCAATGAGTCATATATACACAATTTAAAAATCGCAAAAAAACACTGTTGTATGCCGAATCATCGCTATTATTTATGAATGTTTCAAAATAATAATTTAAGCCGTTATAAAAGGTGGTGTTTCTAATAATAATTGATGACCACGAATCGTGATAGCATTGCTATTTTTATGACTTATTTGCCTTGTGAGCTGTTTAAATTATTATTATATTATATATATTCCAGGAAATATTTGAAATCCTCTATGGTAGAATACTCATATAATAATTTTGTCTCACGATAATTCTTCGTTATATTTTTATGCGTAATTTTGTTACGAGATATCGCGTTTTATTATGTAAAATATAATACATACACATGTAGACGCAAACAAGAGATCCTAGATTTTCGTCTTCTCCATACTGCCGAACAGATTTTCCCAATTTTCCGCGCGTTTTCTCCCAAGAACTACCTTAGTAATGTCGTACCTTACGCTCTTAGATTACGCAATCTCACACACGCGGGACGTGTTAGCAGGTCGATCATTTAAATTTTATATGCGAATTATAAGTGGAGTTTCGCTCCGTAGCGACGCGAAACCCCGGGATAAAAAGGTAATGGAGGAAGACGAAATTCGACAATTAGCCATAGAAACCCTTTGACAAGTTTGAATATATTTAAAATACGATTAGCACGTAAAAGGGTACGAAAAATTCAACAAAGCATTACTATCAATGGTTTTGTGGTCTATTTTTAAATTTGACAAAGCGTACGTAAATAATGTATGTATGACTTAATATTAATATATTTGGTATTTTTCATTAAACGAAAGCTGAAATCTTAGAATCGATTAGGGTTTATTCGATTTTTTCATGATTGAATATTCGCTAGGAGAGATACTCACTTGGTCTCATCGATGAATACTGCTTCTAAAACTTTTGCTGCATAGTTTAAATTTTTTTGAAGAACTTCAGCGGGTATTTCGCCGCGATGAAGCTGACGCAAAAGGCAACGTAACCTGAAATTACAATAAAACATATTACCCCAATTTAAAAAACATCACATGTAAATTTAAGTGGTCATTCACGTAGATATATGTCTACAAACATATATAATAGTTCACACTCTTATGCTGTGAAAGCTCTTTTCTCCCCCTTCTATCTCATGAATTTAACCTGTTTCTTAACTGGTGTGTATATGTACATATGTTACAGTCAAAGTGTATTTTCAGTTGTAACATATTCCAACTGGTATTTTAGGTCATTCATATTCGAATACAATTCGACTAGCAAATAATATCTCTACAAAAATGTACGCCAGTTGTGATGTAATATAGCGAGTTTTGACAGCTCTAATGTTTTTACGAATGCTTTAGAATTCAATAATGGGTTAATAATTGTTAGATATTTCGAATAAAGGTAATGAGCACCGTATAACGATAACTCTAATAATGTGTTCAAAACAAAAAAGTGACTTTTCAACTCAATTTACTAATTGAGTGACGTTTTCACGAAAGCCTAAACATAATGATAGTTGGAAAATAACTATAATGATAGTTGGTACCAGGTTAGATTGAATATATTACAACTGAAAATACACTATAACTATTGTATAATGATAGTTGGTACCAGGTTAGATGGAATATATTCCAAATAGTCAAAATATATTACAACTGGAAGATAAACTTCATCTGTAATATATGTACATGTATGTACATATACATATATTATGTATATGTACATTAGGGAAAATCGAAAACTGCGAGTTTTAGAATTTGGAAATACCTCTAGTTGAAAAAGATTTTCTGTGTCCTGGAGAATCCGTAAAAAATAATATAAAAAGTATTTTATTTTATATTTTATAAAATTATAATATTTTTTTAAATTTTAGTTCAGTCATCATATGTATAAATGGAATAATTGTACATTAGAAAATTTAATATTGGATGTTTTTTCATATTGCTAAGGTACACACGGATTTTTACGGATTCTCTATTATACAGAACAACTTTTCAAACTACAGGTGCTTCCAAATTCCAAAATTCGCTATTTTTTATGTACCCTAATGTACATTATGCCTAACATACGATCGTTTTCTATAAAGGTATAATAAAAAACGCAATTTTTATATTTTTCAATATGATAAAATTTATTTATTTAGACAACAATTTTGTAAGACAAAAAATTCCCATAACGGATTTGTTTCTTGATATGTTTCTCATAGACTCAATGAGAGACATATTTATGTACATATGTACGTATGTATCTGCTGAGTCTCTATGTGATTCCCCCCCTCTTATTTCAGAGGCGTAAAATTCATTAGTGTGACTTGTGTAAAGTATAAAAACTTTTTGGGATTTTATACACGTACATATATCGTATTGTAATGTTAACTTTCATGAATATCAAATGGCTTGGAATGGTTGTATCGTTCAGGGGTCAAATATGGGATGGGATATTACCTTAGCGCAGCTTTATCGCAGGCATCGGGGGTGTCCACCGGGGGCAGGTTATCGGTGGCAAGGTCCACCTGATCTAAAAGGTGATCTGGGGGCGCGGGGGCGCAGCTTGGGGACGAGGGTGTGCGCCCCAAGCGCTTCCCGCTCGATCGCCTCACTATCGTCAACGATCCTTGCTCTGTGGAAAAACAAAAATAAATTTTAAATATTAACAGTTTCATTTTGACGTATAAATAAATGTCTTAATCGTAGATTATCTTTCACATATCAATAATATTTATATCGTTTGGTAATGTTTCTTTATAACAATAGTAATTGGATGACCTGTGACTGCAGTATTGCAATAAGATTGTCACTAAAATATATGAATCTTTTTTTGGGTTACTTAAAAAATCATAGTAAATAATATAACCATAGCAATTAAGTCGAATAATATTGCAAAATTCATACGAGTTTGAACCTTGGATTTGGGAGTATACAAAAATTCTCTTTATAGAAACTACATAAATACTTATGCTCATTGTGATATTTTCTATATTTATTATAACACGAACAAACATCTTTCCTCCAACAGAAAATATCTTACAAACTCAATGCGAAGATATGAATTATTTCTGGTTACCAAAAAAAAGTTTATTTTTATTATTTAAATATTGGTGAATGTTTCATGTTAGGGGTTCAAAACAACCACCCGAAAGAAAAAAGCCGGCTTTCGTGTTTTTTATAAATAAAAAAACCGACTTTCACCGGTTTCAGAAAATTAAGGTAATTTTTAAAGTTTAAAATTTTATACATTCTTATTGTCAAAGTTATTTTTACAAAAATCCAAAAGCTTGTCAAACCGTTGCAAATTTCGGAAACGAATGCATTAGAATCAGCATATCACATACATTTTAAAACCATAATAAAAAGTAGGTGGCCTCAAAATTTAAAGGGCTTCCAATTCCATCGGAGAAAAATCAATTATATTCCGGAAATTCTCATCATTTTGCCATAAAGCATTTGAGTATACGACTTCTTTTTTTATTGTCAAGTACAAGGTTTTGTGATAATAATGTTTTCTATACTTTTATGCCTGAACTTGTGTAGGTCATTGAAACTACTTTCAATAATATTTTATTGATTTATGACTTGGTCTTTGTCCATTACTAAATATCAAAGAAACCGCTGTGCTGTACCTTTTTACATAGAAATTTGAAATTCCTAATTGTTAGTTTTGAAGAAAAAAACACTTATTAAAGAAAACTTTAAAAAGCTGTTTGATTTGAGCCAAATCAAACAATTTTTGAAAAATAGTCAAAAAGCCGGTTTTTCGGTTTCGGTATAAGCCAGCTTGGAAGCCCTAGATTCATGTACTTTTTATACATATCCTATGTATGTAGAAGGTATTCTTTGGTGAATTATTAATAAATACATCAATTACTCTGGACTTTGTGTGCAAAATACATTTAATACGAGTATGTACATTTGTATGTATATATGTATATATATAATGGATTTTAACGGAAAATATTTACGTGAATAATAATAAAAAAGCCTGGAGCTGTTTCACCCAAGAAGGGTGGAAGACTGGTTGGAGTGAGACGCTTTATTGTGGTTTCAATCGGCGTATTATTACGTTTGTTTTTCCGTGGAAATATATTGTTATTATATCAAACGAGCGTATGGCATGGGATGCTTTGATCCTTTCAAGTATCAAAGAGCTTTTGTTTAAAATAAGAAATCATACATGTTACATATTTTGCATGTATATATGTATGTTCATATATCACGGTGTATGCAATATCAATACATTCAAGGATGATATCCAAATACTTTCATTACAAAATAAATCAATTAATTAGCATTTACATATATGTGAGTTTTTTGTTTGCAAATTCAAAATTTTTACCCTTGAATACAGTGCTTATTTACATTATATTATTCATATATAAAATGTATTCCGGTTCGTTTATACCAGTATAGCTCAAGCCGGTAACTGTACGTAATTATCAGTACGAAAAATATTGTTAAGTACATTCTATACGTACTTTTAATACTATACAGCAGTACATGTCCCCAAAATGAATCAAGCAGAACTGGTTATATTTCGTCACTGTGGAAACATGACCAACATGTAATGTATATGTAAGCTGATTTTGCCTTGCAGTCACCCAAAAAAGTATGAACGCGCCGAAAACGGACGGTGCTGTATAGTATGAATAGAAGTAGTCTTTTCTGTGCAGTACTGAATACTATGAACGGAACTTTATACGTAATTAAAATAAATAATCCTACGTACTTGTTTTAAGATATGATGTTTAGTATACAACAACCGGTCAAAGAAAATTGTAGAAACGAATTTAAGAACAACTTCGGTTTTCCGCAAACATATTGTATTCGGTACGGAAATTTTATTTCGAGAGCGCGTGAAAAACCATAAACTTGTATGGTTCACATAAAAGATGACTGGATTGGGACCTTTTATTTGCTGAAGAGGCATGAAAACTGTGACCTCGACTTGGCAAACAACGTTTAGTATGTGTATACGTGTGCTTTGGGATAACGACAATTCTTAGTACAATATACACACATACGTATTTACAAATAATAGTGTATAGAAAAACCATGTAGATATAAGAGTCAGTATGAAAAAATCTCTACTATATTCAAGTTGATTATTTCCAAGTGGTATAGAATAATAATAAATAAGTAAATACATAGGTACATATATCAGAGTTTTAATATGTAAGCCGGTCAATTTAGCCACCATGCCAAACGCTTAGAATAATTTAATGCTCGAACGACTTGATTGAGTTAGTTGTCGACTTGGGGACAAATCAACAGTTTAGTCGTCGGAATCCAATTGTCACTCAAACAAGATCAACCCCCTAATTCTAAACTGGATCAAACCCTCTAATTCCGAACTGAAAGGTTGAATTTACGAGATATCTCCTTAAACACATCACCCGGGTAATTGGAGAAAATGGGCTGAAAGTATAATACGAGCGCCATTACGTCGAAACTACGCCACAAAACCATCATTGTAGTAAAAGAACAACTGATGTTTTAAAACTATCATAATTTTTTACGGGAAATTTTACGATTTGTAAATATGTCAAATAGTAACCTTTTTATTATACGTAGAGAGAGCGAAGTCACGTTTTATCTTCAGACTGTCTTGTGTTTGGTCTGCACTTAGTTTGCACCCCTTTTTATTATTTCCTCGTTTGTATGGAAGAGTGCACTCGACTTCGAAGACTTCATAGCTCTCAAAGGCGACCGGTTCGCCGCAAATTTAACCGGTTCGCAAACAGTGTTGCGCAATAGAAACGACTGTTGATTCGCGCGATGAAAGTTAAACAAATATTTCATTAAGATTTGACATCAAAAATAGTTTTAGTGACGTTTTTCCGGTAGTCAACTTGGTTGATAAATGCATGTCATAATTTAAAATTTATAATGTACATAAACCCGAGGTCCTTTGCCAGTAAAGTAACTGCCTTTATAACTTGTCAAACAGAAAATATAGTGTTTCAACAAGAAGTGTAGGATTTTTTTTTATTTATTTAACAGTACCAACTTGCAATATCTCAAGACACGTTTTCCCAACTTTTTTGGTGAAATTCGAGTTTGAAAATATAAAATATACGAAAATGTTTTACATAGTGACATATTAATTTTACGAGATAAACACTAACTATTAAAAAAAATAACTATTATAATAATAATTGATTTTTAGCTCTTTGAATGTTGACCAACGCTGATCGGCGTTTTGCCAACAAGTCCATGAGCTTGAAATACGCTAATAAGCGTTGTTTTTTGAGTATATAAAAAATAAACAAGAATACGACCCGCTAAGCCTTTTCAGGTAGCATTGAAAAAAAATGCATTGAACATGGGTCGTGTAATCCATGTCAATGTTTATAAAGACTGGTTGATACCGGAATTTCTGAATTTATAACCATAGCAGAATTTCTCAATGGAAATCCCTAACTGCTGAGTATTTTAGATTGTGGTTTGGCATTTAGATTGTGAGCATTACATTTTAACAACAATGAAGAAGATGTAACTAGTTTTGGAAAAATACATTAATTAATAGACTTATTTTGTTTATTTTATCTTGTTGCAAGATATATTAGAGAGTCAAAGCACACCTTTACAAAACTCGAAATCCTCGGCGGTAGTGATCTAGGGTTTGTTTGGATTAGCTACAATTTTTATAACAGCTTTCTATTGAATTTCTAAATAGTTCGAGTTGGATATGTTGGCGAAATTTTTAGCGTGCGGGATTTCAACAGAAAAAACGTTAGCACTCAAAGGGTTGAACTTTTTTTTTTATATTTTAAAGGTGTGTTAATAGTTTAAAAATCTATGAGTGACCACAATATGTCTCGTATATTAAAGATATTATATATGTAAATGAATACAAAAAATATATATTTGTATACAATATACAAACTCCTGTTTAAGCAGACGAAAAATTGAGAAAACGAGTCTTGAGATATTGCAAGTTGGTAGAATAGAGCCCACCGCAATAATCCACAATAAATTAATGTTCTTGAAACAAATAGAAATAGTAGTATTTGCAAAAAAGTGATAAAAACTACGAGAAAGTATTACCCGACTGTTATAATATCCATGACATATACATACATATCTATTGTGTATTTTAATACTAAATTATCTACTGACTATTTAGATATGTACTTTGAAATATTACTAAAAAAACGATAAATCCAAAATATCTTATTGATAAAACAATGAGATAAAACTGTCATTTTATTTTTATAAATATGTTTGTCAAGGCTCTGAAAGTTTAATTTTGATCAAAAATAATCCACAATGTACATACATAGATTATATTTTGTACTAGCTGAACCCTTCATGCGTTGCAATGCCACAATAACGCATGCAATTCCCATTCCCGTTCCCGTTCCCGTTTCACGATGTGTTTCGATAAGTGAATGTTTCAGTTTCAAATTGATACTTAATAATCAAATTAAATTACATTAATGATAATTTGTCAGAAAAACGTAAGCGGCGAACACATTTGAAATGATTCAATTGATTTTATTTTATCCTAACAACGCAGGTGGCGACGCAATCACAATTATTGTAATTATTGCGTTCCCGTTCCCATTTTTGGGCGATTTTTTTATTACAGCAACCATCGCGGGCATTCACACAATAACTCATGTTTCATCCAATCGGTCACAGACAGACAGGTCACAGACAGACAGGCAAATATTGATTTTTTATATATATACATATATATATATATATATATATATATATATATATATATATATATATATATATATATATATATATATATATATATATATATATATATATGGATTACAATGTAAATTAAATTATTATATTTGTATACATGCATATATGTATGTAGATTTTACATGCATGTGTACAAATATAATAATTTAATTGATGATCACTATCTGTGACGAGTGGTTTTCATATTAAAGCAGGGTCGGATTTAAAAAAAATTGGCGGTAATCATGTTACATTTGTGGTCATTGTGGGCGTGTTTACTCACTGGCTAACTGACCGTTGGGGGCTGCAGAAGCGGCGGATGCTGGTGGTGTGTGGGAGGGCGATGGGGGCCCCCTGGGGGCTCCGCCCTGGGGACTGGCGCTCCCTCGGCCTCCGCGTCCATCTGGTGGACTCGCAACTGCAATACAAAATTAGTATGTTATTATCATCACAACCGATGTACATACATATAAATAAATAAATAAATGTCTTACGAATACACCCATGGAAAGTGTTTTTGAAAGATTTTCCCGTTTACTTAAAATTGACATATTTCCTGCGTGTGACAGATACTTTCATCCCTCATACAAAATATCTTTATATTTTTTATATTTCGAAAAATACTCTAAATGAGTACCCTCAACAAAGAAAGTCCAATTCGACGTACTCCATTTGAAATGGATTTATCGAAATTCGAGTCTCGATTTCAATACATTACCTTTCGATACAGTTTGAGGATTGTAACACGTACAGTTCTCATTGTATTCGAATGGTTCTTTTTACCTTTAGAATGCGAATAAAAGAAGACGTATTGAAATTTTCACCCTTCGTCCATTTAGTGTTGATTTTCTTTAATGGATGTAAAAAATAAGAGACTTAACTAGTTTGTGCCCGGCTAGGAAACTTTCGTTTTATACTTATTTTATAACTGGTTTATATATTTGACCTTTTTTGTGAAAAGACACATGATGAGCTTACAAAATGCGATAAAAGGACATTTTACGATGAAGAAAATTCATTTATGAAATAGCCTTCGTTTTTAAATTGCGATGCTTATATACCTATAATATAATATTTCGTTATAGCTCTACGTGCAAGTGAAATATAAATAATATTTTATAATATAATATAACGGTACACATATACTCGCAAATTATATTATTTATGTAATTTCAAATGTTGAAAACAATTATTTAATAAAAAAATAATCCAAAATACTTTAAATGCATTCAATTTGATATTAAAGGGTGTCTAGCCTTAAGTAAATATAAAATATCTTGTGCAGAATTGCATAAAACCCCATTGAAATTCCAATTTTTCTAAAGAGAAAATTCTTATTTTTCTAGACATTTATGAAAAGCTTAATATAGCACGAATGGTTTTATTTAAAATATATTCAAATTGCGTAGAGTAATATGTATGTACTTGTTTTCATTTAAAAATACATATATTTTATTGTACATAAAATCTTCATTACCATATTATAATATATTGTACATCTTTTATCTTTTATATGTCTACTTCTCTAGTATATTAATAAATTCCTGAAATAAAATTTCTTATTAAGTTTTGAACAAATTTTCCCATATAAATACATATGTATGTGCATAGTACATTATACGAAGAAATAGTGGAGACATCGACGCACTTTTCGTTTATATATATTTCGTCTAATATATTTCGTCCCAAATTCCCAAGGAACACAATCTCCACTCGACTGAAATTTATTTGAACAACCTTTTCGCGGCAACAATCTCACATTGACGAGGAGCGAGTGAATCTAGATCGAAATTCGATAATTGAAGTCCGCAAAATTCGATAGCAAACCCGCAGAACTGGGATAAAATATACGTGAGCAATTAATTATTGCTTCAATTCGCAGGAGATGTATAGGAAATGAGAGCTTTTAGAAAATATATTCGAGGAGTAAACAATTAACCAGCGCAAATTCATTAATTAAGCGGCTTTCGCTTGGATGTAGGATTAATTTTTGACACTTGCTTGAGCAAGAGTTCTGATTGTACGATGGATATTTGTAAAGAGGAAATATAATACATATGTATGTACCTACCTGAATCTCTTGCTGTGAGTACTAAAGCATGCCTCTATTAGATGGATGGGCTTTATTTATAGAATAAATGTTATTCGACTATAATAAAGTGTATGCCTATACACATACATACATATATGGGTGAACGTACGCTAAAATAAATAGAATCATATGAGACAATATACCGAGGCTTAAGCATATTAACACTTTCGTGAGAATGAAAATATAGGACGTACACTCAGCGGGGAAAACTCATCTCCCAATGAAAGGGTTAGCTCACCCCTTCTTTATCGCTTGACCTCAGTTTGACCCTCACAGAAAATAATATTTTTGTTCAAATTTTACCAATGCTGTATAATCGTAAGTGTCATATATGTATATTCATTGAAATCCAAGTAAATGTATACATATGTTACATATATTAAGTCATTAAATGGAAAGCTTACAATTCTTACTTTCATTTATATTGTACATATTTTGTGGAAATAAAAAAAATAGCAGACTCGAGTTTTAATGAAAAATAAAAATCACAGTAGTAGGTCATAGAGATTCAAATGATTAAAAAAGAAAAATTATTTGATTTTAATTTTACTTTCCGAATACAGAATTGAAAATGCGTCGAATGATAATTTAATTAATGGACGTACCATTTCGATATTGATGGAACGGCCGAGTATGAATTCAGGGAATTATTCATCAGTCAATTTACTATGTCGTTGTTCATGATAGCCGGCGTGTAATCCTATTCGATAGAAGTATATACATATGTATGTATGTTCATACATATATGAATATAATATCACAACGTGATATTATTTTACAATCAAATTGGCCGCAGACAGAGGAAATGCATTTTCAATATTCTGTCTGCTAACTTTACGTCAAATTATTTTAAAAATGCATCGTACACACTAGTGCATTAAAATGTCAGTTTTATACATTTCGTATGAAGCAGATAATGTATTATTGTGTTTTAAATGCACTATACACAAACATATAAAATTTATTGGGCAATATAAGTCACCACGGCAACGTTTCATACACACTTTATGCAGTATCAATAACCTGTGAGTGTGATATATCTATTACATAGACAAACTGCTACTTTCAACCAAAAATGATATTTTTTCTTGGTAAATAAATTTTGGAATATACCAACAAAAATTTGGAAGAATAATAAATATTACATTATATATGTATGTACATATATAAAGTAAGCCGTGTATTTTAAAGTACATTACAATTCATATTGACAAGTACACATAAATGCGTATATTTTATGTGTATTTAAAATGCACGAGTACTTACTCTTTCAAAGAATATTATATAAAAATTTTATTTTACGTTATTTGATTCGTCAATAATCTTCTGAATTTTGCTTTTAGTATTTTATTTTTTTATGTTTATATATTTTTTTGCTTCGTGTAGCCCATTTTAACCCGGTCTGAGCGGCGCAAATCTGTATGAAAGTGTTCGTGAATAATTTAGAAAGCGACTGATTATATTGAAATGTTTTTTGAAAAACCGTGGACGATTTTTTGCTTTAAATATTATTTAAATATACATATGTACATATAATTTAATATATATCCAAGTGAGTAATATACACAATCTTGACACAAGTCGCTAGTAAGCTTAAAAAGAGCGCTCGTCATTTTTTTACAAGGTTTTTCTTATATTGTTATATATGAGAAAAATTCAGGGGTAAAAGTAGTCTTCACAGTTGAAAAATACGACGTATCAAAGCGTATTGCGGAGATCCGGTCTCATCAATTAAACGACGCGTCTCCGACTATTACGACTAGATTCAGAGCCCGAAAAGGATTATCGAATAATCCCATTTCGGCTCACTCGTTTCGAGGACCTAATTAACAAAAAAAAAATATTATAGAATCTTTCGAATATGAATCCAGCCTAAGATTAAAAGGAAAACGTCTTGTCGGCGTAAAAAATCGACACGCAGTATTACTGTTTGCTTTGTGAAAATATCGAGGCAATGAAATGACACAGGATTAATTTTAAATTGCAGATGAAACTTGGAAAATGTAGGTGGGAGGTGTTCATATATAATATTATATCTTTGTTAAGTCATTTGTCTTGAAGGAATTCGTGAGAGAGCTTCGTTGAAGACATTACTTACGCAACAAAGCTAGAGACGGATCATCTCGCAAAAAATAATTATTAAACATGCTTTTATAAAAAGATGATTGCTTCGTGTGTTTTTCTTTTTGTATGGGATAGATTCTTGGGGGTGGGCGGGCGGTGTGTTAAAATTCATTACATTTAAATTATTGAGAGAGGTATACTCATCTAGATGTTTCTATGTAGATGGAAACTTACGGCAATTAATTAGACTGCTTGCGTTAAGGGAAAGTTAACGTAAATTATTATTCACAATTTAGTCAACATTTAGGGGATGAGTCGTAATGTGCGAATGGCGGTGGCTGTGGTGGTTTAAAAAGGCCTCGGGGTGTGGTTCTTGTAAACACAGCCAGTTAAGCTCGTTCCAGAATGAAAGCTCCCCAAACGGTGTTCGAGATGAACGCCACCTTTGGGAATCGCAGATTTTCGCTTTCCTCAAAAAGAAATTTACAATTAAGAAAGTGGTGGAGATTTGGCAAAGGGTAGAGATGGGCTATAGGGAATTTTTAGTGAAGTGAAATCTAAAGGGTTTCATCGTTATTTGTCCTAGTGGCGAAATTGGGACGAAAAGTGCGTACTAAAATAGTTTACGTATGTAAAATAGGCACCTGAATGAAATGGTTCAATAATAATTTTATACTTTGGCTTAGATGTAAAAGATTAAATTTGAATATAAATTTATACTTTCATGTATATTTTCCATCGGAAAAGTATTAAAATACTAAAAAAAAACATGGTTATAAATATATTATGTATGTAGAAGCCCTCATTTTTCATGAATTTGTTTTTTCAATATAATATATTGAAATAACATAGATGAATGATAAGCATGTAATGCTTTCAATTGTGTGGTAAGGAGTTCAATTCCTGTACGTGATGCTGGCCAGACCTTGAATATGTGACTCCAAGGTCAATCGTTTCCTATCTCATTTCATTGAAACGGTTCCAAAAAATTGACAATCCTGTCCTATTTCCCGCAAAATTTTAGCTAACAGCATCTCAAATTTACTGGTTTATGAAATGCTGCACATTTCAAGTTTTTCAGCATATCGATTTATTGAAATTTGTCAAAAAATGTATCCATAGATGCCTCTATATTGCTCTGTAAAATTAATCTGTAAATTCTATATCGATGTTTGTAATTGGCCAGGAAGGCACATTTACATAAGTACATAGTACATTGGAAACGAAGAAATACTTTTTGCACTTTTTCAATCATTGGAGAACAATTTGCTTCATGCGGATTCTACACAATCGCTTTATTCTCTAGTTTGCTTCTCCCAAGCTGGTTGAAAAGCAAGCGAGAAGACAAAGGATTGGAGAATGACTCTGTATATCTCAAGACATGTCAGAATCAACGAAAGGAAATGTCGGCGACAGTATTGATGTGGTTGTGAAAGGTGAGTTGAGGATCAAAAGTGATACTCAAATCGAAATGACACCAAAAGACAGATCCAATGGAATGTGTATACATATACATATACTTCGTCTACATAAATTTAATATATAGATTTGTCTACATAACTTTAAAAAAAGTTTAATAATATCATTAATTTAAAATTTGAAAGAAAAAAATTTCCAAATTTCATCGAAGGATACATATTTTAAAATCAAAAGCTTAAAAATATTTCCGCAGATTTTAAAGCTTTGATTTTTAGTTTGTTTTATTTTCCCTGGTGGTTTTCAATATTTTTTTCGATGGAAACTTTTCCTTACGCAATCCCGTGACTTTTTATAAAAAATGTATAGGTAAACAACGCAGTATATCGCAAAAAGTTCTCGTGTGAAATTTTTCATTACGAAAAGAAACCTTTTTCTAATAATTTTTACGAAAGAGTTACAACTGAATTCTATGGAAAAATTGAAAGTGTACGTCATATTCGAAACGATTTTAATATGCTCAACATTAAGTCAATTTAAGTGTCAAAACCTTCGAAGAATTTGAAAATAGACTCACTAACGAAATTATGCTTTAACTTCCTACACAACTCTTTTTATGTTAAAATGTTAGGAGAGCTCTGCTACTTTTGTTTGTACAGTGAAAAACTTGTTAAACAACACTACTTCCGAAATCCATGCGGGTCACGTATACTTTTTATTTTTTGGTAGACTTACATACATACATATATGAAAGGAAAGTTTTTCAGAAAATTGTGTGGGGAAGGGCTTAGTGCAGCATAAGCTTTTATTAAAACGCGAAATTGTTCTATACACACACTCGCGTTGGAGCAAGTAGTCTACGTCATCGGTAATGACGTCACGTTTTCCCTAGTGACCTGCACTGGTCGCCTAGGCTATATCCTTTATTGCCTAGTTGCATAGTTGCCTCCATTTGTTCTCGATATGCTTTAATTCGATGCACATAATATGCTCGCGCGATGCACACAAATGGTTTTGAACTCAATTCAGCTAAAAGTTAAATTAGAATGTCATTTTGTGGAAAACTGTATTAATTTTATTATACCTTACATAAAATGCATTTAAATCGGTTAATCGAGAGTGTAGTTGTTGGCATTACGATTTTTTCATGTGTGTATTAGTTGTTGATATTTTTAGTACCAATACGACGAGGCAAGAAGAGAATAGTTGAACGCCGATAGCTTATTGGCCACACCAATGTGTATAATGCAAACAAATTACGGCATTTATCGTAATATCTGCGCGTTTATGCAAATTTACGATACGGCAAACTAATATATCAAGCCGGCCATTGTTCTAATTTAACTTTTTGTAATGGGGATGGAGCGAAAGGACCCTTGGGAGCGAAATCTTATAAAATATCATATTCATAAGGTATACACGGGTGCTTTTAAATGAAGTCTCGGTGTGTTTTCGGGCTTCGAGATTTATATTTTCTTTGCGTTCGCTCGTTATGAATACACGCTGGGACTTGGCAAATAGGAATTTTCACCCGGTGAAAACGAAAATTTACGATCGCTACAAAGTGCTAACGTGCCGACCATTATTTACAGTAGACTTTGCGAACTTCAATCCGGGGGTAAAACAGTTGGAAAAAAGTTTTATTCTTCAGAAGCCAAAATACATAAAATATTTATGTTCTTTTAAAGATAGGAACACACACGGGCTTTGAAGCAAAAGCGCGCGCGCTCCTCCCGTGCGAATCGCCTTCTTCGCAATGGGAAATTGGTGTTTATCTAATGTTTGGTAAGGTAAAATAAATCCTTTTGAGACATACATTTTTATGTGTTTTGCCATTTTTAATATATGTATATAAAAGGTTTATATTATATGTATGTATGTGCATGATATGAAAATATTCTTAATAAAATAAAGTAAGCCTCTTGAAGCTATACGTAGATATGTACTTACACTTTTACTTTACTCACAGTGTATTCACTTTACGATGCCAAAAATAATTTTAGAGTTTCTTAGACTAAATTTGCATATTAACTTTGAAAGAGCATTCATCAAAACTGTGAACATAAATTTTCCCGTCAAAATCTCTCTCACAGCTATGTGTATACGTATCATGTATAAAACGTATAATTTATTTTACAGGTACATATATTTGCTTCAAATTAATTTAAAAAGATGATTTTAAATTATGAAAAGATACATTTGCATAATCAAAAATTTTAAACATCAAAATTGCTTCATTTAAAACTATTATTAAAAAAATGTTTGAGTGAATTCCATTACAATCAATATTCATATTATATTAGACAGCTCGTAATGTTACAAAAATTGCATTTTTGTAAATAAATAATAATTAAGATTCATTTGAATTAAGTTAACACGACGTTAATTTATAAGGATACAAAATAAGGGTTTTATTTAAAACAATATTTCCATTAAAAAATTAACACGTTTGGTTTTGCAATGTTAAGCATATCAGTTGAAAATAAATTTACATATAAATTATTCAAAAAAGTTTCTCTTATGATAATGATGAGCTGAAATCGTTTCAAACTACAAATATGTATGTATATATGTATGTGTGTATATTTCCAAGCACTTTGCTCTTAACTTTGACTTGTATGCACTCACTTGATATAAACTTGCACCTTAACTCGGAACAAAGTTTCATATCTGAAAACTGATCATGAAATTTAATTACATTCTCGCTTGACACAATAGCCACTTCATCTGATTAAAAACGCTATTTTATGTACGTATACATTTTGCTCTAAGCATGCACATACATACATATGCTAAGAAAGTTAATATCTAGTAAGCTGGAGCATTATATAGTCTTGTTTGGAATTGAATTTAATGTCAGATAAAATTTAATAAGTAAATCTCGTTTGTCATCATGGAATAAAAGTCCACATACACACTCTTTATGGGGAACATTAATCTTTTGTTTGATAATGGCGCTAGGGAATTGTGTCCACACCGCAACCTCCTATTGACCTCCTTATGTTTAACATTTAAAAGCCTTCAATTCCCTACAGGGAAGACGTATAAAGCTTCTAAGAAGGTGGTTCCGTGTTCGACATGGGGAACCATTTACAATTCACTTTGAAACCCATTCAAAAGCCATCACCGGAATTAAAATTTTACAGTAGATAATTTTCATGAAAATCTTTTTCCATTAAATAAATTTTCCTATAAAATAAGCCGGAGATTAATTCGAGTGTTTGTTCGAAAATTATAATTTTCTTTCACATTAAAAACAATATTTTCATTAATAATCTGCTCTTTTCAATTTTCGTCTAAAATAAATATAAATTTCAAAAAAAAAAGAAAGTAAAATACGGCATTTTTCTGAGATGTTTCAATAAATTCGTTTTAATTAGTTTGAAGAAGGTCAAGACAACTGAAAGAAATATACCTATAAAAGTACTTATAATGATTCTTTCGTTTGAATTTGAGACTTTTACCCGAAGAGGACTTATTTTTTATGCTCTGTTTTATTACGATTTCCTCTCGAAAATCAGGAGTAAAGAATGTTTTTCATCTTTTAATTCAATATGAAAAACAAAGCTATAATAACAAACTAAGTGAAATATTTCTCAATTTAAAGGAAAATAAGACTATATTCGGAAACTTAAGAGGAATTTATTAAAAGTTCATATTTAGCTTCGTTATTTATATTTCGAAATACTGTCAAAAAGTTAAACATCGAATATATACATATTAATGTATGAAATATAATATTTTTTGACTTGTTATCTCTATTACTCACGAATCTGATCTTATGTACATACATATATTAAACATAAAATTAAATTGGCATGCGTTACCCGCTCATAGCACGCCTTAATCTCATTGATCTTATTCTTTGTGAGTCTACTAGCATGTTAGCGATGCTAATACTTTTAACAAATTTATATAATAATACGTCATATCTATACATATGTACATATGTTATGAATATTTATATATAGATAAATTTTAAACTTAAGACTCGACTTTTATGCTTTTGATCTGATTATTTAGTAAAACAGTAGGTAAATTAATTTAAACGTTAAATCAATTAATATTTTCATCCGAGTAAATCCTATGATTTGAGTTTCCAATTAATGCATTATGAACTGTCACGTCTTGCTATCTAAACAGAATTATATTCAAACAGATTGGACGAGAGACATCGATTCGAGTATTTAGCACATTTAAAATTAAAGTTTCAGGGAGTGATTTTTACATTTACAGTCAAATATGAAAATGAAAAACTGAAAAAACACACTCAAACAAGGAAGTAATCCGCACAAAAGTGTAATCAAGCGAGCCACACGCTCATTGTGTACCCCGGTTCGTTCGGATGAGCAATCGCAAACAACACGTCGCGTCGGACTAAACTAAAATAATATGATAATTAAAACACCATTGTTGAAATGTACATATATATTTATATATGTTTAACATTCGTGTCAATGCGCGTCTAATTTTTCAAAATTACGAAAGAAAACAAAGAGACCGGTTCGCGTTGGTCTGACGTAGTATGAAATTCCATACTGAGCAACGTAACTCGAATCTTTCAGATTTACGCACACTTGGTAAATAGGTCGACATAATCCACCGCAAATTTCCAGGTCTTATAAATTTATTACCGGGATCGGTTCTTCTTCTTCTTCTCTCTGATACGATATGTTTTTCTTTTTTTTTCGTTAGGGTATTGTATTCTTTTCCCTATCTACACGTGAAGATACGTATGTGCTAATTAGATGCATCATATTCACTAAGACGTTATTTCAGATGTTTAAAAGTAACTAATCGTTAACAGAATGTTCAATATAAATTATTTTATTGTTAAAAAATATTCTTAAGCCATGATAACTACGAAGGAGATACATATTCGATATTATATGTATACTATTAATTGATTAGAATATATTTGATCAATTTAAATTGATGTGAAATCATTAAAGTATTAACACAGTATACAAATGTGCATTCGACTAAAAATTTATACATTTTAATTATGAATAAATTGACAATTCACATTGAATATGCTATTATATTGAAAATTTTGTTCATTCTACATACATATGTATGTACATATATTAGGTCATTTAAATATTTAAATATATACTATAATAACTATAAAAAACTGAATTAAAATACAAATTGTATTGATATTAAAATAAAGTGAAAACTATAAAATCGATATATATACATACATATGTATGTACATGTAAAACTGCAATACATATTGTACAAACAATTATGTACGTATGGCTATATAATTTATTATTTTTATTATTACTATATAACTATGCTATTTACATATATTTTACTCATAAACTAAAAAAGGTACGAGTTCATTTTTATATTTGTGTCTATGTATACCTTTGCATTTCAACTGGTATCACCAAGGATGGTTTGCTTAATAATTCCATATCTTTATCTGTGTATGCAGTTATGTGTATGTTTGTATGCATATATCTATTTTCATTTATGCATATGGATATTTATATTTATATCACTACGTGCTCTATCTACTTCCTTTTTTACAATGTCTTCTAATCGTCTTGTCATTTATTATCAAAATGTCAGAGGTCTCCGAACTAAATCTGACTCTTTTCTTCAAAATGTATTAGTTAATAATTATGATATTATCTGTCTATCAGAAACTTGGCTAAATGACTCATTCAATAATAGTGAGTTTTTTGATGCCAGATATCAGGTGTTTCGACGTGACAGAGATTATTCTCTTCATAACCAAATATTTGGTGGTGGTGTAATCATAGCTGTGAAAAATAATCTACCCTCTGTCATTCAAAATAATTGGTTAACTTCCACAGAAGACCTTTGGATTACTATTACCACTAAATTTTTTAAACTAAATATCTGTACTGTCTATATTCCTCCTGGTAATTCTCACCAAACTCTATTAGTTACCCATTTAAATAAAGTATCTGATCTAATAACCAATTATCCAGAGGATCGATTCATTTTACTCGGTGATTACAATCTTCCCACTATTGATTGGACAAAATACGACTCAAATCTGCATCTATTTCCTTCCAATTGTATTAATTTTTCTTCCCTTTCCTTTACTCAATTCTTATCTTATAATAAACTATATCAATACAATTATTTATCAAATACTAATAATCGTATTCTTGACCTAGCTATTAGTAGTTTCCCCTTATATATTTCTCGTGCTGACTCTACGCTAATCCATGAAGATTCTCATCATTTATCCTTTTGCATCTCAATAATTTACAACAAATCTTCACCCTTGAATTATAATTATAATAAAACTTTCCTCTTTAGAAAAGCTGACTATGCTAAAATTATTACAATTTTAAGCGATATCAATTGGAATTCACTTTTGTCCAATTTAAATATTGATTTAGCTTGTAAAAAATTTTACGATACCTTACAAAATATTATTGAATGCCACGTCCCTTTTACTCTTAAATCTAAACGTACCAAATATCCCCCCTGGTTTACATCGTCTCTTATTAAAATAATAAAAGAAAAAAACAAATTCCATAAAAAATTTAAAATTTATTCAAATCCCTTAGATTATCAAAGTTTTTCACTATTAAGAGCTCGAATTAAAAAATATTCTTTAATCTGCTTTAGAAATTATATTTCTCTTATTCAAAATAATATTAAAACTAATCCCAAATCATTTTGGTCATATATAAATTCAAAAAAAAATACCTCCTCTTCATATCCTTCCGTAATGTATTATGGAAATAAGTCGGCTTCACATGGTTCTGAAATCTGTACCATTTTTGCTGACTATTTTGACTCCACTTTCAATAGTGATTCTACCATTAACCTTTCTATCTCTAATACAGATACTTCTTCTTGTAACTTATCTACTTTTCATTTTGACTTATCTACTGTACTCAGTCACATCAACTCTCTCAATGTTAATCTTGGTGCGGGTTGTGATGGTTTGCCTTCTTTTTTCCTTGTTAAATGTGCTGTCCCATTATCTCTTCCCATAACAATCCTTTTCAATCTTTCTATGTCTAACGGTATATTTCCTGACTATTGGAAATTATCTTACATCACCCCTATTTTTAAAAAAGGTGATAAGAATCTTATTGAGAATTACCGTCCTATATCTAAACTATCTGTCATTAGTAAAATCTTTGAAAAAATTATCTATAATTTCCTTTTCTCCAATTTCAAAAACTACATTATACCTGAACAACATGGTTTTTTTAAGGGGAGATCGGTAGAGACTAACCTGCTTAATTTCACTAGTACTCTCACATCTTATATGGACAAACGAATCCAAATAGACGTCGTTTATACGGATTTCTCTAAAGCTTTTGATAAAATCAATCACAACCTTTTACTCAATAAACTTTGGTCCCTCGGAATCCGAGGAAATTTATTTCGTTGGATCTCTTCGTATATACTAAATCGTCACCAAATCATAATTCTCAATGGTTTTAGATCATCACTTAGACATATTCGTTCCGGTGTCCCACAAGGGTCGCATTTAGGTCCCTTATTCTTTTTACTCTATATTAATGATATCTCATACATCTTCAAACATTCCTTTATACTTCTTTACGCTGATGATTTAAAAATTTACAAACCTATATACACCATAGACGATTGTCATAAGATACAAGAAGATCTAGATAGATTCTCTATATATTGTTTAAATAATGATCTTTTTATTAATCTAGAAAAATGCTCTATTTTAAATTTCACTAGAAATAAGTCAATTATTACTAATCAATATCAATTAAATCATTCAATCCTTAACACGTCATCTTCTATTAAGGATCTTGGTGTAATACTCAATAATAAACTAGATTTCTCTGAACATATTTTTTTTATTACCAACAAAGCATTTAAATCTCTTGGATTCCTACTCCGCTCAACAAAACCCTTTAATGATCCTTATGTACTAAAATTACTTTATTTTTCCTTTGTAAGGTCTCACCTTGAATTTGCCTCAATTATCTGGTCACCTTTTTATTTATCCCATATTAATTGTATTGAGAAAGTTCAACTTAAATTTATTAAATCCTTACGCTACCTTTTTCCTACCTATACCCATTCTACTGTTTCCGACATTTTAAAAATCCTTTCTTTTAACAATCTTTCTGTCAGGCGACGACATTCTGATGCTATATTCTTCTTTAAGCTCATAAATGGTTTTCTTGATTGTTCTGATTTACTGAATAAGGTTAATTTCAGAATCCCAGTTCGATACTCTAGACGCGTTGCACTATTTTCACTTGATCCTTTCAATACTAATTCCCAAAAATATTTTTATCTGCAGCGCGTTTATCGTATGTTTAACGGAGAGCTGAATGAGGTTGATCTGTTTGGTATTTCCCTACATCAATTCAGGTCTAACATCAAGAGAATCTTGACCGATTGATTCATTTTTTCTCCTATTCTATTTTTTCAATATTTCCATTATTTTTATACTTTAGTTTAGTTATGTAATGTGCTATTTAATCATATTATAGCTTTCATTCTTTTCCTTTTCATTTGTTTATTTTGTATTTACCTTTTTCATTTGTTTTTTATATTTGTAAATTTCAATTTCTTCTTATATTCTATCTTATAACCTTTTCCAAATATTTTAATACTATAGTTTAATTATGCAATGTACTACATATTTTGTCATGCCTTTATTCTTTACTTTTTAATTTGTTTTCCTTATATTTATCTTTTTCATTTTTGTAAAAATCTATTATTGGACTCGGATGTTACATATATTATTTATTTACTTTTTGTTTTTTTTATACCTATCTCTGTACATCCTGTCTGTTGATTTTTCAATTAATAAAAATAAAATAAAATAAAATAAAACATATAAATTAGAAAAATCTGCCTGAAAATTGGTTCAATATTATTTTTAATAGATCAATTTCATTTAACTATTTCAACACAACATTAATTTGTATCAACTTAACAAGCTTCTAATAAGAATCGTTCGAAGAAACTTTTGAAGCTTTCCAAGTTTATTTACAGAATTTTGATGAAATTCACTTACAGCATGCTCGGACTATTTTCAATGGGCTTGATATACAAGTCAGAAACTTTGTACAGATAAAAAAATGAAAAAGTATAACTACCTCCAAACATTACTTCTGAGCCCATTAATAATTTTCTCTAGAAAAACAACTTCACACATGCATGCATATCAGATATATGTAAGTAATATGTAGACATTTTCTTTTATGACATTTCGTCAAACTATTTCGTATCTTAACCGCAACCTTATTTTTTATTCGTAAAAATCGCAATCCGAACTCATATTGTATTTGAAAATGAAACAGTACTGAAATGTTTGAACTTTTCATCAAACGATATTTGAAACAAAAGGTTAGCTATATTTTTATTACGTAATATGTACTCGTAAGCAGCGTATTCGCTTTAACGTTAATATTGTTCCTACCATGAGCTATCCCTCTGACATATATTATTATAATATACATTATACATTTGTACATTCTCGCATATATTATATTAAAGTGTTTCTCAAGCCCCACACGAGAAATTAATTGAATGTATGTATGTGTGTATGTACAACGTCAATACGTCGTCAGGACTACAGGGCATGTGTGTACAGGATATAAGAGCATGTTGCCTGTTAGTGAAATTTCATTTAAAATTCCTTTTCGTGTATAATGGCACTAGATTCATTACGTATTCTCGTCTGAAGTTTGACGTCACGACATTATCGACGAAATGGATCGTTTGCAAGTTTGTCACTTACGCAATGCAAAAAACTTCACGAAAGTATGTAAATATTGTAACACGTTGGTAACCTCTGGAAGGTTAATTTATTTGTTGCCGTTTCTTGCTTCCACAACTTTGAACGATTGTTTGTTTAATTGAGTGAACGTGATGAGGTTTAATTTGATCGGCGACTATCAAGAATACAATTTTGCCGTTTTTCTCTAAGTGGGTCAATATCTATGTATATATGTACATATGTACATCAAATTCTATGTTATACATTTAAAAATATCTGATATAAATTTAAAATCATTTTTTTATATTTTAATCCGATGTTTTCTGGGGTAGCTAATTGTATTTATACAGAATGGTCCACGGAAGTCGGACGTTTTTGTATTATTTTGTATTATCTAGAGAGTAGGAACATGTAGTGATAGTTGTTCAACTTCTTACTTTCTTCCATTTAATTTTCATGTTCATAAACATAACCGAAACTTCGAAGACGAAGAATCGACGGGGAAAATGTATGGTTCTAGCAAGACTTCAAGATTTTCACTGGCTGCAGTTCGAGCGTTGTTTCACACTTTGGTGATGTCCCCTGATCTGCCCGTTCACCTGATCTTTTCATGTGTGATTTTTATTGGTGGAGCTATCTTAAAGGACAGGTGTTTAAAGAAAAGCCACCCACACTGGAAGAACTGATAACCGCAATGAAAAATCAAATCGAACAAATGAAAACACTAGGAAGAGTGGAGGGAAATTTTCGAAAATTTCTCTGCACGTGTGATAGTGAAACCGGCCATAATTTGAATGATATTATATTTTGTACATAAGCGCTTCAAAGTTGTATATTTATTTCTATATTAATAAATATTTTTTACACAAAAAATTGATACCGTTTAATTTATAACGAGTACCGTTTAATTTATAACAACCCATTTTTCATGGATCACCTGTACAATATCTTTGTTATTGAAACATTTTATAATTAATTTTATTATTATTTTTAATTATGAAATACAAAAATTAAGAAAGTATATTGTATTGAATATCGTTTTCAATCAAATGGACTTGAAATATTCCTGACTTTAATTGGCATCCATATTAATAATATATTTAAATTAATTTCTGTGTTTAGTAGTATATGTACATATGTACATATGTACATTATTTGTTCGGCCGTCACCGATACATCTCGTTCACTTTAATGTAATAAAAATGTTCATACATATATTTTTCAAGTGAAAGTAGCAATGTTAATAAGCTTATTGTAAAAAACTAAATGTATGTAAGCTTATTGTAAATCATATTAACAATTAGATACAACATAACTTCTTATTGAATACTTATCTCGCAGATAAAACTCCGTGAAGAGATATACTTTTAGCCGTGAAATGTCCGATTTGACATATTTGGCCATAAATCAATATATATCGTGTATTACATTACATTAAGCTAGACGCCAAATTTGAAATTTATATATACATATGAGAGTTAAAACTATAAATATTTAAATATTAGAGATAACGAGAACCTACAGAGCAAATTTTTTAAAATATAGAGTGAATTATAGGCGTTTAAACAATTAAAATCTAAAATGGCCATATCAAGGCGAAAAGGTTGAAGATAGATTATGGTAGCTTGCTGTACCGTCATAGATGTCACCGTACCCGAGATTCTGGATATTTGATACGCATTATATACGATATTTTATCTCCAACTTAATGGCAGACGATACATTAACGTATATTGATGACCAAAATGAGCAATATGGCAAAGTATGAAAACAATCGGATAAGAGATAAGAGATATAAAAAATGACCACTAACACGAAAACCATGTGAACTTAATAAGAGGTAAGTAAAAATGTACATAATTTCAATGATTAAAGTTTGCTTAGACTAATTTTTACATTACGTAATCTCACATATCAGATTGTGTCCTAATGAAAATATTTATAAAATTAATATCAGCTATAGTGATCAAACTTCAAAATATAGTAAACATATTTGATATTTCATTTCGCATATAAATTACAGTAACCAAGGGTTTATATGATACATATACGGTATTGTTATGAAACGTGGCGTTGTTAAGCCGGCCATAAATTACGTGGTGATTTTTCCACATGTCCTGAAGTTGTGTCGTATCTTCGGTCGGTTTCCCACTTTTCCACCATGTCAGGAAAATTCCAGCGATAGCGACGATGCAGGGGTAATAAATTTGTGACCATTTATGCAACTTGAGAATTATGCGAGCCACCCGTTGGTTGACAATCACTATTGTCGATGTGTGCAGGTGAAAGCTTTTGATAGTTAGAACCCCCACAGTTACGTAATTAGGGGATCTGAAGGGTCTTGTTGTTCTCTTGCATCGGAAGTGTACTGATTAATAATTTCAATGGTACACTAGAAACGTTTGAAAATCGACATGATAATTTCCTTACGTTTTCCTGGTAGAGGCTATTCAATTTACTATAAACAATATACAAATATAACATATATGTATAATATGATTAATTTAAGATTTGTTCAAAATATTTTTCATGATAATTGATTCATATCTAAAAACATTTTTTGTTTCGAAATTTATATTAAGTAATTTTGAACTCAAAAGAAAACTAAAATTAGCGTTGTGCTATATTTTTAGAATTATAAGAACGAATATGGAAATACTTTATATACAATCTACAAGTTATTTATATATTTTAAAATATCATGCCACATATCGTGAGGAATTTTGATTTAAATACCAAAATGTTTATTAGAGTGATGAATTACTGGGATTAATTCTTTTGAACAGTTTTGCTCCAACTAAATTACACAAAACTGCTTTTGTAAGTAATTCCATCTGAAGAAAATCCAGAACTGAATACGATTATGCAAATTGAGTCTTGGATGCGCTTACAAAGTTCAACATTCCAAACAATAGCGAATTTAAAGGGTTTAAAGTTATATCCATTACACTATAAGAGGATAAATGTAATAATATTGATATTCATATAATAATATCATTCAAATGTATATTATAATTAATTATAGGCATAAATATGTATTTATTTAATAGCACGTGAGCGATGCATTGTATCGAAATCATTATTTTTATTCTATTGTGAAACGATCACAATATAATCGCAATCAATTTGGAAATATTGCATAAACTTCTTTTTGAAGATAACAATAATAATTTAATAATAAATATGTACAAAACATTATTTCTTGACCTCTAAAAACGGAGAAGTAAAGCAAAACCACTTATGATTTTCCTGTCGGTCAAAATTTATCGTAACTTTTTATCTGTTTATTTGTTCAACACATTTTTTATATATATATATATATATATATTTGTATATACGTATGTATATACGTGTTCAACATTCCAAACAATAGTGAATTTAAAGGGTTTAAAGTTATATCCATTACACTACATATAAGAGGATAAATGTAATAATATTGATATTCATATAATTGTATCATTCAAATGTATATTATAATTAATTACAGGCATAAATATGTTTTTATTTAATAGCACGTGAGCTATACATTGTATCGAAATCATTATTTTTATTCTATTGTGAAACGATCACAATATAATCGCAATCAATTTGGAAATATTGCATAAACTTATTTGTGAAGATAACAATAATAATTTAATAATAAATATGTACAAAACATTATTTCTTGACCTCTAAAAACGGAAAAGTAAAGCAAAACCACTAATGATTTTCCTGTCGGTCAAAATTTATCGTAACGTTTTATCTGTTTATTTGTTCAACACATTTTTTTTAAATATATATTTGTATATACGTATATACGAGTTTATATTTATTTACGTACATATTTTTTTACCTATTTCAAATCTTATCTATCTTGTAATACCAGTGTACGCGATAGATTAGAGTTACATCGATCGAATTATGTTATTTTGATGCGTGTTATGTAAGCTAATATTAAAAGTTCTACGATAAGATCAACTATAATGTAATCAAGACATTTAGTTTTGGAAATAATATGTAAACAATCGCGTTTTTCTGATGAATTTCAATAACTAAAAAAAATAAACGCAATTTTTTTTTCTCATCCCATGGAAACAAACATTGTAAACAAAATATACGAGTCGGTAAATAAACAAAGTTGTCTAGCATCGTGTTTTTGCTGCTTACAAGCAAACACTTCACGCTGTTTAGAGATTATCTCTGTTTAATCTAATTAAGCATTGTTAATCTAAGATTACTAGAACAACAACCAGCCTTTTAGTATTATACAGAAAAAAAACATCTATGTATGTACATATAATGCCGGCGGACAGCAAAAAAATTAAAACTCGGCCGACTTCGAACAGCAGGAATAAATTAATTTGTACACTGGAATCCAGATTAAAATTTCATGTGAATTATCTCAAACGAAGAAAATGAATTTGCCGCTGGCGAGCGCAAACAAAAAAAAAATGAAAGAATATTGCTCAAAGCAATTGTCCGAATATAAAACATTCGGTATAATTGAATATAATAGCAATTTGATGGAAAGGATACAGCAATTTCCAACATTTTTTTGATTAATACGAACCGAAATTATTTGTGTTGAAATTTTCCTTCTTATGTTTCATATTAACTTCAAATGAATATATCAATATTAAAAGTATATTATAAAAAAACTACTTAAAACGGCACGTTTTTCTGCTATTTATTAACCAAGGATTTTGTTAATGAATTAAAATTCATAACTTTTTGAAAATTCGAACAAATATAGAAGTATTTTCGCAATAGGAAATATTAGGTTTATTTATTTTTTTAGACGTTAAAAGTTATTTATTATTTAGAAGTAATTAATAGGTTTTTTTTATTATTTTAGACGTTAAAATTTTATATACATATGATATGTATATAGATTAAACATATACAACACATTTCTAATTCACAATTTCTATCGGCAATGCCACCTCTCTCTTTATAGTTTGACGTTGTTTCTAATCTTTCTATTGATGAAAGGTGTAGGTATATTCAAATATATTTCATATATACATATCTTTAAATCGTTCTGCAGTAGATTTGCAGACGCTGAAAGATTACGATACAAATGTCTTAATGGAAGTACATGTATACAAATACATACGTACTGGAAGAAAAAATTATTCTTACATAAACTTCAGGTGTAATATATTATATATACCCAAAATTCACGCATATATGAAAAGACATGTCTGAATAAAATAAAAATCATGTATTTACAGGCAATTGGAAATATTTGAAATTAATTTAAAATACAAGAGATTTGATAGACAATATAAAATATCACTAGACAATCATAATACCTACAAATATATACATAATAAGATTATAAAATTATCATAATTCTATATTTTAAAGTTTTTCCTAATTTTTTGATTGAATAATTGTTAATAAAAATGATGTATAATATGTATTTCAAAAATACTAACGTATATTGTTATTGATTTCGGTCTGGATACTATTTATAATGGTAATTTGATAACGGATATATTCAAATGTCATAAGTCTAAACAAAAATTCAAGTTCATTTTTATACAAACAAAGCTTTTACATATGATCACATCCATGAACACTTTCTTTGAAATTTCACTCTCACTTCGAGAACACTCTGTATACAAGATTTATCGCGCGAAAGTCAAGCATAATCCGCATCCCGCTTTATTCCACACTTAAACGCGTGTTTTTTATTTACACTTTCGACGGAATCGTTTTTCGCTCATGCGAATCTTCCATCGTCGAATAATTTTCCGATGAGATTTTCCCTTTAAGAGTTAAGCGCTACGAGACGACGCACTGTCAGGTGTGAAAAAACCGTCGAAAATCTCGACACGATGGAAAAAATAGCGTACGTAAAATTTTCGAGCGAGTTCCAAATTTTGGAAAGGTTGTGGGGAAGAGGATACGGTGGGATGAAGGGGTGAAGTTTTCCCGGGGGACGACGAGGAATTTTCATTAGATTTTTCCGCCAAGAGTATGGAGCTGGAGAGAGTGGCTTTCAGCGAGCTTAAAGCTCTCGGATACTCGCCAGTGTGCTATAATAGATCACCCGAGCAAAGAAAGCTCCAAGGTAAACAGAGTTTACGCAAAAGTGAGTAAAGGCTTTAAGTGCCACGATACGGGTTCGAAAAAGTTGTGCACAATTTAAAATTGATTTCAGACTTGCAAGAGGCCTTTGAACAGAACATACACAAGACTTAGGCATCACCCGTTTCGAAAATAGCCTGCGGGATGTTTAAATTTAGCAAATTTAGCCTGTGCCTGAATAACTTTTCAAGTGAGAGAATAACATGAAACCTACATGTATACCGGTTAATTTAATGTTTGTACATATATATATCGTATAAAAACAAAGAAAAAAAAATAATAATATATTCTGAAACATTTTGGAAAGAATGTATTTTATTGCGTAAACTTTCTGTATCACTAAGACATTTACTGAGCGCTTAACTTTTTCACTCTGAGAAAGTTTGGCTTGAACATTTCATATTTTTTAATATAAAATAAGTCAAAAAAGGGATGAAAAGAGGGAAAACCTTTTCTTTGACATTTTTTAATACGAATATATTACACACGGGGACACACACAAACTCAATGGGGACAATTTATAAACAATACTGATAAGAATTCATACCAGGGACTTAAAACAGGGGACTAGGTATGTACAATATATATATATATATATATATATATATATATATATATATATATATATATATATATATATATATATATATATATATATATATATATATATACATACATATATATATAAACAGGCGCGGCTCGTGCATAGGAACTGCGGCGCTGCAGCACCCCCAGAAAAAATATAAAAAAATCACATTTGTATACATTTAGAACTTGTGAATATAATTTAAATAAGAATGATTAGATATTTGACATAATTATCATTAATGAGTATGTCAAATATATCTAAATACAAGTTGTAAATGCGATTTTTTTGTAATTTTTCTGGGGGTGCTGCAGCGCCGCAGTTCCTATGCACGAGCCGTGCCTTTATATATGTATATATATATATATATATATATATATATATATATATATATATATATATATATATATATATATATATATATATATAATATATATTTTTTAATTATTATCAATCAAGAATGCTACATTCCAAAGCTTCGTTATTTTTTTCCGCGCTTCTCACCGATTTATTCTGGGGAAATCATTTTATAAATCATCAGAAATAAGAGTACAAATGTGGAAAGTCCCTTGCCACATGTGAACTATTATTTCTGTGTAAATATGTGTTATTTTAACAAAAAAAATTTCAGAATGACGTTCTATAGACATAAATCAGAATATTTTCAGTGAAATTTCCATAAATGCTTGAAGAGACTAGTAAATTTAAAAAAAAAATGTTTTCTTCGATGGAACGCCTATACATGACAATTCGCTATTACAACCAGGGGAACAGTATTGAGAAAGCGAGTCCGTGCAAGTGAACTACGCGGCGGACCATACCATAATAATCCACTACCACTACCTCAGGTAGGGTAGGAAAGGGCTAGTCCGAGTGAACAATATCAATAAAGACAACATTTAGAATTTATTTTAGTTAAATTGTTGATATTTTTAAACTTTAGGTAATAGATTTTAGGTACTGATTCATACATACATACATATATCACAAATTTCAATTAAATGCAAAATTATAAAGAAAAATTAAATTTGGGTGGTTATATTTGGATTTTTCAATATTTTATATCATATATGAATATGATTACAGTTAGCTCTATAGTCGGCGCTTGAAACATTGTACGCTTAACTTTCATCGTATAAAATACAATATTACACACGCATTCGCCAAAGATGCGAATGTCGATAAAGCGAAACGCCGGAATTCTTGTTTTCCAAATAACGAATGGCGTTATTTCTGATCTTATTTTATAGGCCACAAAAGTTTTATGAGCCGATACGAAGAATAGGGGTCGAGGAGTGAAACTTGTAAAGCCGCAACCGCGTAACGACCAACTTGGCGCGTCGATTTATTAAAATCGAAATATATGTATTACTGACACTCTTCAAAACGACTATAAATATATTCAATAGTATCCCCTTTAAACTCGCGTCGATTTCAAACATTTCGAATAATCGTAAATGCCATATATTTTCATCGGAAGTCGACGACTTGCAACGGAGCGTTTGGTGACATTTGCAAGCGTTCGTTCCCGACCGAAAAAATATCGAACATCGCCAATTAGATCTTTGTATTGTTCGCTATATTTGAATACCTTCCTATTTTTTATAATTCACATTGAAAACAATATACAAAAAAAAATCCACATCAACAGTGAAAGCTCCGCGTCGACTTTTGAGTGACTCAAATTGAATTGAATCCCAATTAAATCGAGCGAAATTTTTGAAGGGCCTCGTGTTTGTATTGAAATTCGATTCCCAATTAGTGGAAAGCGTATTTACCATCGAATAAATATTGAGATATTATACGTATGTAATAATGGTGAAGTATCAGGGGGAGCGAGTTCGTGATGCTCGATTGTTTGTTCTTTAGTTTGTATTGGTTTACGGACGCAATCCTTTGAACCGAGCTAAATCCCCATTGGCAACAATATGTGCACACGCAAATAGTTCAAATCATCCCAACAAAACCTAGACTCATAAGATTACAACAAATATTATAAAACAATTCGATAAACCTACATACAACATATGTATGTTATATTAGGATTAAAACATTCTGAACTATAGTTAATAGTATTTGTAATACAAACAGGTATTGAGGGAATCCATGTTTCTATTTGATATAGCTAAACATTATTATTTTAAATTTCAGCCTAGAGGTTTCAAATTATCAGATAAGACAACAATACAACATCTGATATACAAAATATTCATCATATATATATATATATATATATATATATATATATATATATATATATATATATATATATATATATATATATATATATATATCAGTGGCGTGCGGTGACTTTTCAAACAAGGGATGCTGTCTCTTGTTTGAAAAAAAAAACCGACCAATTTATTTTTAAAATTTTATTTTATTCTTCGTTCCTTTTTACAAAATTCATCGATAACCGCATCATAGAATTTTTTATTGTTTTTTAAATTTGACATTATTTTCTTTTCGATTGCAATTTTAGTAAGACCAGAGAGTCTTTCTTCACTTTGACTACTTCTGGTGAACGTTTTAATTCTTTTCATAGTCGAAAATGATCGTTCAGCCGATGCGCTCGTGGAAGGTATCGTACAAATTAATTGTATTAAACTAAATACTTGTTCCAAAACTTCTATTAGATCATCTTTCACAATTAATTCCTTTACGTCATTTATAGATTTCAAATGAAAATCTTGCGTTGAGTACATGTAAATTAATTCGCTTTTTAATTTCATCAAATCAAATTATTTTCCATAAGTTAGGTGGAGTGATTTAAATAGGATATCTGGAAAATTATTTTCATAATCTTTAAATTTTTTGACGTTAAAAAAAATTAAAAGAAATTTTAAATTTTCGATATCTCGAAATCGATTGGTTGTATTTACTGAAAGAGTTTCTAAAATTTCAGAATAGTGAAGTTTATACGTTGTTTTCACATCTTCTTCACATTCAGCATATTTTCTTTTTCTATTAAAATTTTTAGTTATTACTTTGTTCCACAATGAATCAAAATCGTCTTTTTTGTTATCTAAATATTTTACAAATTTTTTAATTTCACTTACGCAATACGATATGTCAAAGATTTTTTTTTGTAAAATTTCAAATAAAAAATCTGCCGAATTAAATATTGCAGAAAATAAATGCAAATTGAAATTGAATTCAAACTCTTTTAAATAACGATGAAGGACTTCAGCATTTATGACAGCATCAGTATCCCATTCGTCTTCATCATTAATTATTTGATTAAATATTTCCATTAATTCTGTTTGATATTCTAATACCATATTTAAAATTTTGCTATTGTAGTTCCATCGTGTAGGGGCAGCAGTGGGAAATCGTTTTTTTATTTGACAATCGAGAAGGGAAATTCTTCTTGAAGACTTACAAAAAAAAGTTGAAAATGACAACATACGGCTGAAAAAACGTTTGCATCCGGATATATGGTTAACAGATTGCGACAAAACTAAATTCAATCTCTGAGCGTAACAATGGACAAATAAAGAATTAGGACAAATATCTCGAATTTTTCGTTGCACTCCATTATGCTCCCCGGACATTACAGCCGCTCCATCATACGTTTGTGCAATTAATTTGTCCAAACAACCAAATTCTTCCAAGGTCTCACGTATGTGCTGAAAAAGAGAATTAGCTGTTCTATTGGGACTAACATCGACAAATCCAACTAATCCCTCCTGAATTTCATTGTTTTCATCTACATATCTAAAAATAGTAGATAGCTGAGCTTTGCGACTGATATCTGTAGATTCGTCCACAATTATGGAAACAAATTTTGATGCACGTATTTCAGTTTTAATCTCATCTAGCAAGACTTTTGATATTGCGGATACCAAGTCATTTTGTATATGGTTCGATAATCCAGTAAACACCGTAGAGTTATCTAAATGAGTTTTCAATTTTATGTCTGATTCACTCAACAGATACAGCAATTCAATATAATTCCCTCTATTTTACGATTCCTGGTGTTCAAAATGTCCTCGTAAAGGTTGTTCTTGTTTTGCTAAAAAACAGATCGCGCTTATTAATTTCGACAAAATGTATCTATTTGCAGTAACTTCTTTGTTGTGCATTTCAATATTTGCTTTAAATTGAGCACTTAAAAAATTTTCTATACGAGGTCCCTTTCCAAATTTTTTAAATTGAGCAGCAGAACATATGTGAGCTTGAGAACATTCATGTCTCTTGCGCGATTTACTTAAATTGTTTAGGTCAGAAAATCCAAATTTACTCCAGACATTCACTTCTTGAGAAAATAAAATACATGGCCAACAGAATAATTTCGTTAAGTGAGCACATCCACAAATCCATGAAATTTTTTCGTATGTTTCTGTGTTAAAATACCTTTTAAATGTTTTTGTTTTAGACTGAATATTTAATATTGGTGTGGGTTTGGGGCTCTTAACAATAATCTCCTTTTCATTAAATGGGAGAGAAGCAAATCTTCTTTTCAGCACATTTTCAATTAAACAATTGCAATTATTATTGATCTCGACGACAAGTCCACTCTCATTGTTATTTTCGATATCCATATTAAAGGCAATAATGAAAACTCGTAAGTAGTGGAACAGTAAACTAAAAATAAAGTTAGACGAAACTAATTAAAATGAAAACTTAATTCAAAAGTAAAAAATAACCAACTTACAGTATAAATGATTAACTTCGTCTAAAGAAATGAATCGGCTAGCTTTTTGATAAATAACTTGGGGCGTAGCGTGCGGAAATATCGATCAACAGCGGCTTCCAAGTGAAACTCAATAGATAAGCAAACAGAGAAACCGAATCCACCGTAGAGGTTAAACAAGTGTCAACGCGTCCGCGCGAATAAGACAGCCTCATAGTGCGCATGCGCAAATGGGATCGGTATCGACTCCGAATCCATGACGCGGGCGCACTTCAGTCAGCGTCTACTCGCCAGCGTCACTCGCCTGTGGCCGGCCGGCCGCCCGCCCGCCTATGCGAATCCTTAATAAAAATTATCAAAAGATCCTATATAATGCATCATGTAACAAAAAACACGTGATATGTGAAATATATATATATATATATACTCATAAACTACATCATAATCACGTACATCACTAAGAATACATCGAAGCGAAATTCAAATATTTATTAAAAATACTCTTGGCTTTTTAAAGTTATAGGGGATGCGCCGCATCCACCGCATCCATGGACCGCACGCCACTGATATATATATATATATATATATATATATATATATATATATATATATATATATATATATATATATATATATATATATATATATATATATATATATATATATATATATATATATAATATCGCTATTTTATGTGTCTCTGTCTGAGATAACGTTCACCGTACTAAAATAGTCGTTTCAATTTGACGTATGTATGTCACAGCTAAACCACTGTCAACAAAACGTATACGAATATAATAACAAAAGAAAAAAACTTCTATAGATACTGTTTGCTACCAATGTTTCCTCTAGGCAAATAGACGGTGATAAGACTCTGAGCGTTTATCGCCATCTATTAAACATTTATTTAATTAATTAATTAATATTTTTTCTAATGGTTTTTTATACTGTTTATATATAGGTAGGTAAGGTCAGAGATCTGGAGCAACCACTTTTTTGAGTTGCTCCGCTCCAGCTCTGCTCCGACACCTACATACATAAGTATTTGCTCCAACTCCACTCCAGCTCTGCTCCGTGCTCTGAATAGTTATAATATGAGTCATATTATTTATCAACTTTATTAATTTTATTTATATAGATATATTATATATATATATATATATGTATATATATATATATATATATATATATATATATATATATATATATATATATATATATATATATATATATATATATATATATATATATATATATATGTGAAAATTATAAAAGCTTATTTAAAGACAATTTATTTATTATTAAAATATTTAATATTTAAAATACATATATCATGAAAATACATACATTGACACATATTAAATACAAATAATATAACTATACTAGATGGTGCGTACAAGGTTGTCTCACACCTCCATAGTAGCAAGAATAGAGAAAACAATCTAGAATTATAATTTGATTGCGATGGAAACAGTTTACAAATCCATTTATACAAAATAACAATAAGTGAAAAAAGTATAAAAAACAAAATGATGCGCCACATGTCAAATGATTCCGGGATAATAAACCGTCAAATATTGAATTAATCATTAATTAAAAAACGAATTGAAAAAAAAACGCACTCATTTTTAAATTCTGAATGAAATTCTAATAAAAAAAATATCGGAGCAGTGGAGCACTACAAATTCCCGTGCTCCGCGCAAAAACTCGTTGCCCCACTGCTACGCGCTCCTGCTCCACGCTCCACTCCAGATCTCAGAGGTTGTCAGTTTTTACCATTTTTTTCTCATATTAAACAATTAAATATGAATATATTTAAAAGGTATTTTAAGAAAATTCGACCGCATGCGGATCGAACACAGGACCGACACATTTCTTTTATTTAATAACTTAATATGCCAACACCCATGCGATGATATTTTATCGGGCACAACACTAGTACATATGTATGTATGTATGTACATATATCAGTAAAAAATACTCACATTAAATTAAAAGTCATGCACGAATGCAATACCATTATGTTTATTTAACAATGCACTCAATGACAAAACAAATACTTGATTATTGTGCTACGAACAATCCCAATTATTACCTCACAGTTTAATCTCATTTTGCATCTGATAAACGCACATGTGTACCGTGACATGCACGCTAGAAACGAATAGTCCGCACCGTTGGAAAACTCGAGAAAATCTCGGAACGTACTCCTTTTCACACGTAGCACGTGAAAGGATGCGAGAAGTTGGAGTGGAAAATATTTAGCACCGGTGTGTCGTTTTACATAACAAAGCAATCCTTTTTGAGAGGGTATATTTCTTTTGTGTGCGGCGTCAAGTGCAGCAACAGTGCACCGGCTTATTAGTACCGATGCACCGTCTTCTTGTACTCGTAAAATGTAATGGGGCTTTTCTTAATGTGAGTTCGTCCTCTACGATAACAATGTAGAGGTGGATGGAGAAAAGTTGACCCTGCACAAACCATGCATTTAAATCGTGTCTTTTTTTATATGTATTGTGTACATGTGCAATCGTCTTGAGTCAACTTTTTTCGATTATCCTCTACATACTTTACAATGATTTGTGACTTTTAAATGGTGTACTCACTAAAGAACCATTCACGATAGAAAATAATGATGTCAATATGTATGTAAGTATTTTACTGAGATATAAAAAAATTTAAATGTGAAAATCCAGATTATGTAAGATTTTCATTGTCAGTGATAATGTATGTACATACGTATCTATGTATGTACTACAATTTTGAGTGTAACTAAAAAAATTGAGCCTTTTGGGTGGAAAGAATTTTTTTGATTAAATTTTTTTTTGCTTATTCTACATCCTTCAAAGAAAAAATAGACTACGAGGCTTCCATCAAGAAATATGTACTTCTTGGAAAAACAAAAAAAAGTATGAATTTTTCACAAAAATGAGAACCATATAAAGAAAGTGAGATACATATGTATGTATTTGAATAATATTGTATATCAAGAATCTCATAAAATATATTAAAAAGAGATTTGATACCAAAAACTGTGCTAATTCTGGACACAAGATAAATTTTTTTCGTGTTTCAGAATAAATTGTTTGATTAAATTCATATTTTCATATAATCTTATTGTTTTACAAAGCACTAATGGTACATTTATTATCAGATATTACAGCATATCTTGACTAATTTTTAGCATTACCTTTTTAATCACATATTCGTATAATAACTATCAATCGGACATATGGTGATAAATTTGAACAATTATATCGCTTAATGTGGAAAATACATAAAGATAACGGGAACGTAATCACTAATGAGATTACTGAAATAATTTGGTATAAAAGCTTCACGATTAAAAATATCCCATTAGTATCGCATTTGTACTGCTAATACATGTATTATTCAACTTTTATTTATAGTTAAAATGCTATTTATACTTTTTATTAATTATTTTTAAATTTCAGACTCAACCATGATATCCGTGAAAAGCGGACTAATCCTTTTGAGCCTTTTGGCTTTCGTCAATTCCATCCCTGCTAAAAATGTACGAGCCGAAAAAGATTGGTGGGAAAATTCAGTTTTTTATCAAATTTATCCCAGGTCGTTTATGGACAGTGACGGTGATGGAGTTGGTGATTTAAAAGGTATTAAAACAAACACATGTGTAGAAGTGAAATTGAAAGTTGAGATGACAATTTTTGATAATGCAATTTTTAGGCATCACGAGCAGACTTCAGCATTTGAAAGATTCTGGAATCGGAGCAACATGGCTTTCTCCATTTTTCAAATCGCCTCAATTTGATTCTGGATATGACATTTCTGACTTCTTCGACATCCACGAAGAATACGGAACTATGGCTGATTTCGAAGAGTTAATTTCTGAAGCCGAACGACTTGGTGAGGCCAATGTTAATTATGTATTGTACTATGGGTCTCCGTGACGAGACAGAATGTTAAATTACAGAAAACGCAAATATCGGAAGGCAAAGATCGAAAATCGAAAGATCTTAAGTCGAAAGATAAAAAAAAATGGTGCATGGTAAACAACAGGAACAAGAGGAACATGCTTTTCCTCCCGTATTAATGTGCGCGCGCAGAATACGGGAAGAAAAGCATGTTAGCCAGCAGCATAGCTCGGACGTTAAGCTTCTGCTTACCGTCAAGAAGGTGCCGGGTTCTATCCCTGAATGAAAATGAATTTTTCAGAGTATGCTGTTGGTCAGACCTGGATTTGTGACTCCAGGTTGATCGTTTCCTATCAGAGTTTGCCAATTTTCTCTGATTTCATTGTTGAAACGGTTCCCGGAAAAAAAAATTGGCTAAAAATCCTTCCTACCTACTATGTCACCACTATTTGAAATTTGATGGATGTACAATAAAAATTTATGTACAATTCATAGATGTCTCGTTAATTTGCGAGTTTTTTCAGTGTCTCGCAATTCAACGACTTATAATAAAATAATGCTGCATTTGTATTTGTAATTGGCCAGGAAGGCGCATTGGGATTTACCTGTAAGGCCTTCCTGGTATATATGTAAAATGAAAATAAATAAATAAATGTTCCTCTTGTTCCTGTTGTATCCTGCTCGCGCAAATTAAGTGAGTATGTACGTGAGTATGTACCGTTTACCATGCACCATTTTTTTTGATCTTTCGACTTAAGATCTTTCGATTTTTGATCTTTGCCTTCCGATATTTGCGTTTTCTGTAATTTAGCATTCTGTCTCGTCACGGAGACCGATTGTATTATATGTGTTTAAAACTCGCTAGTTTAAAATTAATAAAATATAAAATTTTTAACTTTAGATATCAAAATTATTCTGGATTTCGTTCCAAATCATTCTAGCCATTTGTGCGACTGGTTTATTCAATCTTTAAATAAGAGTAGCGAGTATGCCGATTGGTACATATGGGAGGATGGTAAAACGGACGCTAACGGAACTAGACTTCCGCCGAATAATTGGGTCAGTTCAATGTTTTTTTTTTCTATATTTAAGAAAGGATCGGTAAATAAATATACATTTTTTTATACTCTAATTTAATAATTGAATAGGTAAGCGTCTTCCGAAAATCAGCTTGGGAATATAGACCTGAACGTGATCAATTTTACTTACATCAATTCACTGTTCAACAACCAGATTTGAACTATCGAAATCCAGCTGTTGTTGAAAAGATGAAGGTTTGTAAATATATTATATAAACAATTATCCCATTATTTACAACAGGAAAAGTTGATTAAGTTTTTCAAGTTTTATTTACTATAATATTAAAATGAGATATTTTTTGTGATATCGATATTTTAATAAATAAGTACACAAGTATTCTTACATATAATTTACATTCATTCATAATCTTCAATTAAATAGTTAAAAATAACTTATATTCGCTTTCACAAAAATGAACTATCAAATATTAATCTTTATTTTTATAATTTAAATTTTCAGGATGTCCTCAAATTTTGGATCAACAAAGGAGCGGCAGGTTTCCGAATGGACGCTGTCAATCATATCTTCGAGGTAGACAAGAACGACTTTGGTGGACAATTCCCAGATGAACCACTATCTGGAAATCCTGGTCAAGGACCAGATGATTTTGGATATCTGGATCATATTTACACGATAAACTTAGATCCGACATACGACTTGATTTACGAGTTCAGAGAAGTCGTAGATGAGTTCAAACAGCAAGACAATTTCACTCGAGTTATTTTGACAGAAGCTTATGCCAGTATTGAAAACACCATGAGATATTATGGCAACGGAGAGAAAGAAGGATCTCACATGCCTTTCAATTTCGCACTTATCGAAAATGTCAACGAATTTTCCACAGCCAAAGATATCAAATTCTATACCGACAGATGGATGACTTACATGCCCCTGGGGAAGACCGCTAATTGGGTTGTAAGTATTTCAATTAACAAAAATTAGCCTTGTATTCATTCACTGAATATATTGATCATTTTTAATCGTAGATTGGAAATCACGACAAGTGGCGTGTTGGTACAAGATATGGTGCTGAAAGAATAGATGGACTTCATATGATAAACATGCTCCTGCCAGGAGTTGGAATTACATACAACGTCTGTATTAAACATAATTCTAATTCAAGTAAAATGTAGATTTGTACGTTATATGTATGTTGTATGTGTGTATGTAGGGTGAAGAGATTGGAATGCTTAATACTAACATAACATGGGAGGACACAAAAGATCCTCAGGCTTGTAATACGGATGATCCTATTAATTATTGGATGTCGTCCCGTGATCCTGCTAGGACACCGTTCCAATGGAATGACGAAGAAAATGCCGGTATAAAATTGAACTAATAATTCAGTACGATATATATATTTATTTATATTTTTAATATAAATTCTAAATGTGGAATTGATAGGTTTCTCAACTGCAAATAAAACTTGGTTGCCTGTAAATGAAAACTACGTGGAATTGAATTTGAAAAAGCAGAAATCTGAATCCAACAGTCATTATAATATCTATAAGAATTTGGTTGTTCTTCGAAGTGTTGATACATTCATGTATGGAAGATTCGATTCTGTCGCGTTCAACGATGATGTTTTCTCCTTTGAAAGGTTTTTGTTTTTGTTACGTGAAATTGCTTAAAATTGATCGTATAATTTCTTTAATGTTAATTGGACATTTTTAGGTGGTTGTCGGGTTCCAATTCTTACTATGTGGTTATAAATATTGGTGAGAAGGAACAACATGTAGATTTGAATTATTTCCCTAATGTTTCAGGGGTAATGAAGGTTGTTGTACAAAGCTCGTCTTCAGATAAAGTTGCGGGGTAAGCCTTTTTAATATATGTGTATTTGATTTAATATTTTTAAACAATTTTACAATTATGATGTTTAATTTTAGGCAATTAATATTATCGAACGACATTCCTCTTAGGCAGTATGAGGCTTTGGTTTTGACTTCTGTATAATATATAGATACATACAGAGCGTTAAACATGTATGTAAATTTTATATATTTATGATATGTTTAGTTTATATAATTTTGTCAAAATTCAACTATTATATTATAATATAAATATGTGTAATATTCAAATGTTTATTTATTTCAAATTGTGGCTCAAGAAAGTAGTGACCGACTTTCAAATTGCCACCATCAATGTTATATACATATGTACATATGTATAGGTATATTTAAAATAAATAACGACGATTATCACTATGGGGAATATCTTGAAGGGTCACATTGAACGACTATTATCTGAACCACGTACACTTCGAACTTGGGAGTGACTTTCGATCTCAGCAATTTATTATAATATGGTCGTAGACGAGTTCAATAGCGAGAACATTTTCAATGCCAAGGTTTTTATCTATTTTTGTTGAATATGATCAAATTACGATGTATGGGTATTTTGGATATGAAAGTAGAGAAGATGCACACATGACGATAAATCATGATATAACCAAATGTACGGTACATTATTACCTCGCTGACGAGCTCGAAAGATATCATCAGAGATAAATAGCATATGTAGGTACATGCATATGTACGTACGCTCTTTATTTGCAAGAGGATTTGAATTCTATTTATGAATGGGCTAATGTTAATAAACTTCCCTTCAATATCCTAAAGTGTCGGGTCATTTCTTACTCTCGTTCTCGTTCTCCTATTAAATATCCGTATAAATTTCATGATTCTCTTCTTCAGAGAGAATTATTTATATCTGATCTGGGAATAGTCTTCGAAAATAGTTGGAGTTTCAACATTCACATTGAGAATATCTGTGATAGGGCAACAAAAATCCTTGGATTCGTAATCCGTAATTCGTCCGAACTAGGGCTCACTGCCATTCGTCTCTTATATTGTACATTAGTTCGCAGTGTGCTCGAGTTTGGCTCCATTATATGGTCTCCCTATCAACTTCGTTACTCTCTAATGTTGGAACGAGTCCAAAGGAAATTCCTTAGATTTTTATATCTGAAGACATTTGGATTTTATCCATATATGTTCCCTAGTGCCTTTGTCTTGGGATCTTTGGGTTTCAACTCCCTGGCAAAGAGAAGAGATTTATTTCTTGGGAAACATTTCGTAAAATTACTTAGAGGAGAGATTCACAATCCCACTATCCTGGAGAAACTAAAATTCTGGGCCCCGGAAAATCGTAGAGTTTTAAGAAAACATGATATATTTTTGCCAATTAGGGCTAAATCAAACGTGCTCATGAACTCCCCCCTCTCGAGAGCTGTTTGACTCCTTAACTTACTGGCACATTACTTGGACCTATTCGATGCCAGTTATGTTGAGTTGGTGGAACACATCCTAAATAGCACGATATAAATTTTTCAATCTTATTTCTTTGTTTTTATTTTGTGTACATATTTTTTACTTGATTTTTATTATTTTTTTATGATGTTTTTTTTTATTTATGATTTTTATTATTTTTTTATGATGTTTTTTTTGTAATTTTTATGATTTTTATTATTTGTATTATAATCACATTGACGCTTTGGGGCAACCTGTCAAGTCTCTGTGGTATTGATTTTTTTTAAATAAATAAAATAAAATACATATTTACACGGAATGAATAACATAAATCAATATATCATCGAAGCGTAGAAAATGATCAAATAATTTCAGACGTGGAAGCTTTTGTGGGAAGACAAGAAATATTTGGAGACTTCTGTATTAATCAATCAAAAGATTGCTATTTTTAAACAAAAATCGAATATTAAATGAAAATATGCGATTCAAATCTTAAAGTACATATAAAAATTTTAATTTTGAAAAATTTTACTTCATTTTTAATAATAAAGAACGTTCTTTTTCCTAAATTTTTATCTATTAAGATTGCTGATCTGTAAAAAATCCTAGATACATGTAATAATGATTAATTCTTTATTAAAGTAATACGATATTATTTAAGTTTATTTAAAAATATTTTATTTCTATGTACATATGTACATTAAAAACAATACAAAATTGAAAATTAAATTAAACTTAAAAATTTAAATTGAATATATTTCTTTGTAACCATATGAAGCTATGAGATTATAAATTACTCTTTTGGATTATATATTATAATTTACAGAGTATTCCCTTAATATATCATGTGTATGTAAATTTGATAAAAGGTTTTCTATTGTAATATTATTCATATATCCATCGTTAATTTCATTGTGATGCCGAAGCTTTAGAATTATGCTTCGTCATACACCAGATAAAATTCAATGCATCAAAAATATTACTAAATATTTATTAGCATAAATAGATCAATCTTTCGCTTTCGAATCAATGTCTAATCTCGTTTTCAACCCTGAAAATTCGACGTATTTGGATATGTATGTACATAGCCAGCAGCATAGCTCGGACGTTAAGCTTCTGCTTACCGTCAAGAAGGTGCCGGGTTCTATCCCTGAATGAAAAATGAATTTTTCAGAGTATACTGTTGGTCAGACCTGGATTTGTGACTCCAGGTTGATCGTTTCCTATCAGAGTTTGCCAATTTTCTCTGATTTCATTGTTGAAACGGTTCCCGGAAAAAAAAATTGGCTAAAAATCCTTCCTACCTACTATGTCACCACTATTTGAAATTTGATGGATGTACAATAAAAATTTATGTACAATTCATAGATGTCTCGTTAATTTGCGAGTTTTTTCAGTGTCTCGCAATTCAACGACTTATAATAAAAAATGCTGCATTTGTATTTGTAATTGGCCAGGAAGGCGCATTGGGATTTTCCTGTAAGGCCTTCCTGGTATATATGTAAAAAAAAAATAAAAAAATAATAAAAAAAAAAATACGTATTATAGAATTCACGTCACATCTAAAAACGAATTTCAATGAGTTTCTTATTTCATTTCTTCGATAAAAACGTGGCACATTGAGGATACGCCGCAAAACGACTGTACAGATTACAGTGAGTGTTTTTGCTAGTTATCTTAATTGCTTCCTAAGATTTATAATTTGTTTTAAGCATGTTAATTAAGAGGGAACTTTCTAGGAAACTCTCGAGTGCGAAACGGAAAAGAGGAGAACGCACATTTGATTAATATTATAATACACCTACATATACGAATACATTCAAACCAAAATATATTCCGTACAAAATGGGATTTTCCATTTCGAAAGCACGCGTATATGTACATACATATAACGTAATATAAAACGAACGTTTTGTCTGGTTTCCGTGAATACAAATATCAAATACGGGGATCAAGTACAGCGCGTGGGATGATAAAAATGAACAAACACGAACAAATATCGTACGTCAATCAACAGTTTTTATTTTCGACAAGAATATTTCATTTCCGGAAAAATGTTCAAATTCAATATACGTGTTTTGAAATAATTGCGTTGGGCAATTTGTGGTCTCAAGTGGGTTGTTTCTTAGTGGTTGATTCTGCAACGGCCCTCTCGTGGGAAATTCTATGACAAGGGTTAAGTCCGGATGATTATGTGGATTTGAATAACATATTGCAAGCTATACACATTTAGATAACTTTTACCTAATATTTGACCAGTAAATCCGTTCCATAAATATATTATACATATCATGGGTTTCATTGAATTATCCTTATGTAGGTTTCTTTTGTCTGAGTGAATTGGATAAAATGGGAAAATTACCCGTCAGGAATGACAGTGAGTGAAATTGCGGTGGATAGAAGACTCGAGTTGAATTACCGAGAAGTATCAATCACAATTTTCAATGTTGTAAGTGTATGGAAAATTATCAATATCTACTATTTTAAAAAGGTACAATTAATACTTATTATATATGCATATTATAAAAAAATATGTTTTCATGTTGGATGAATGAAAAAATAATTAATATATTTTGATAGCTATTTGCACAGTATTGATTTTATAATTAACGGTATTTACCTTCATTGAAAGCTTTTGATGTTTCTGATTAAAAACATCAAACTTTACATTTAAAAACGTTTAACGCTTTTATGATATTACTCTCATTTTAATGACACAATATATGTATATACTATTTAATATACACACAATTTGGCTGTAATCCAAATTTAAATAAAATTATTATATATTCATATATAATTGAATTAAAATATTTGCCTTTGGACTGAATAAATTTATATTTAAAAATAATTTACAACTGTATTAATTGTGGTCTATATTTACTTTTTTTTATTTATGAAACTATATCAAATTTAATTTGAATACAGTAAAAGTTGAACAAAACTAAATATATACTAGACCTTATACCGAAAATACATTTAATCAGAATAATACATAATAAATATGCATGAATCTACTGCTTACATATATACATATGTCACAGTAAATCTTTATTCTCCTGTGAAATTATACCATCACTAGTAGAAGTATGATTTCGCGAACTCAGTCGGTGAAAGCATATCACACAAATTAGGACATTGAAAACGGGGTGTCTTAAGATCATCAAATTTGACTTCTAATGTAATTAAACATTAATAAGCTGAAGAATACACCGAAAAAGTTTTATTGGAGGTAGAAGCAGAAATAAATGTTGGAGGTAGAAGCAGAAATAAAAAGTATTCGGAATATTAATTCCCTAAAACGCCAGTGAAAGTATACTTCCACTGCTAGTATGAAATCAATATAACATATATAATAGTTCTTAAATATAAATATGTATGTTTATAGTTTTCTCAATTTAACATGGTTTGTATATGTACGGTAAAAAAATCTTGAAAAATAGATTTCCCAATAATTCCGAATAATCTTAGCAGAACAATTTAAATTTGCGAATAATCTTTTTCTAAATTGGAATGGTGTGAATATTATATTTCAATATACAATATACATAAATATGTATGTATTTTTAAAATTAATTAATTTTTGTAATAAACATCATTGTCCTGGTTAATTGATAAATGAGTTGTATTCATATTTTATTCTCCTTTTAACTTCAAAAGATCAATTTTCATGTACCTATTCACTAAATTTAGACATACATACATACATATATGTACATATATCTAAAGAAAAGCCTCCAACAGACGACTTTAATTACGGCCGTTAATTAACTTGTTTATACGAACAAATAGTGTATGTTTCACGTTAATTATCCTCGTCTGTGCGCAGTTTGATATTAGCCATATCATCTAATTGGAATACTTATTTGCAAATTTTTAAAAGTAATATTTTCTCAATGGCACTTAATATACGTATACGTATTATGTGTGTGTTTTTTTTAATATGCTATTGTTTATATATATTTATAAATGTATTTTTAAAATGAACTCTTGAAAATAGCTCAACGAACAAAAGTCAAAAAGATCGAGTCAACCGACCATGTAAAACTTACTCTCCAGTGGATATAACTTTGCGCAGCGTTTTCCATAAGTGAATTTCACGTTAACGAAGAGCTTTAACGCGAAACAACTACGAGAGTGAGGACAGTAATCCAACAGAACCAATCTGACACAAACGACCCACTTCCTATGCAAGTTTCCTCCCACCACACCGGAAGTGAATTTCCACGTAAATCCAGACTCATTCGAGAATTTGCATACACGCATAACAGCGCGCTTCGAGGAAAAGTCGATATTTTAATTCATCGAATGCGGGGGGCTGCTACGAGGGAGGCTATTCTAATGGGAAAAGTGAGGGGGTGTTCTCGGGCTTATGTCGACTAATCACCGAGCAAGGAAACATGAGAGGCCGACCGCGTAATTGACCGTTACCCAACTGTATTTTGTTACATACTACACAGTATACGTGTGTATATAGGAATGGGTACTATAAGTACTATTCACACCCTCAACGGAGATATTGTTACGCCTACACCTATTTTGAGGTTCAGTCGGTTGATGTAACCGGGTCCTTAGTAGTCGATTTACCTATGCTTTAAAAAAACCTAAAATCTTACATGGAATATTTTGTTTCATTATATTCACATTATGGAGTTGAGTGATAATCTGCTAAAGGTTCAGTTAATCGGTCATATTTTTAAAAATTGTGTACATATAGGGTTGCCACCCCTATGGTTATGACCCGGAGTCTTTGGAGCTAGTCGTATCCGCGCTCCGAGTTTCAGTGTTATTTCTCTAAATGTGTAGTAAATCCCCTAAAAAATTATAAAAATAAATAAAATCGTATATAAGAAATTCATAATTTGTAATTTTTTTATTTTTAATTCTCAATTTTTCAATTTTTAATTTTTAATTTTTATGTACAAATTTTTTTAATGTTTTATTTTATTTGTTTTTTTTATTGTTGTTTTATTTTTTTTATGTGTTTATATTGGGGTGACCTGTAAAGACACTATGGTATACTTGTATATTAAAAATAAATAAATAACTAGTGTATATGCAAAGCGTATATACATATGTAGAGCTGAAAACGTGGCGCATATCAAGTGTACGAAAATTTGATACTATTGATTACATAGGAAATTTCATAATTTTGAAAACAGCCTATTCAAACATATTTCAGTAATCAGTCTTAAGAACCAAAATTTGAAATACATACCAAGATTTTTTAGATTGTGCAAAATACGTAAATATAGATGCCGATAAATTGTATGATGATATCTGCCTTCATGATGAAGGCAGATATCATCATATCTGATAGAAGGAAGATATCTTTTCTATAAAATTGCTCGATTTACTTGCCGATAAAAATGGTAAAAAGTATTTTCATATTATGTTGTGACTGAACATTATTATTTTATCTAATTTCGAAATGCGATAATAATTTCTATAAAGAAAATGTAAATCAATAATAATTGTTATTTGTCATAATCTCCAGGTGATAGCTGGGTCTGAGGTGGCAACCCTATGTACATCCGATTGCGATTCTTTTCTGAAATTTTCCATTTTTGTATGATAGATAATATGTACGTGAAATAAAAATCCCTAAGGTCCACGTAATATTATTCTGCACGTTATACCAAATGAATAACGCATGAAGACTATATGTATAAACGGAAACGTACAGTTGTATGTATAGATATAATTGTTTTGTTACAAAAGGGTATAATTGCATTTGTAAAGACGTAGAAATGTCCGAATGAATGAACTAATGAATAACAAATTAATTAACAAACGGGTTGAATACATTTTTGAAATTCCTAAACATTTTCTAATACAAAAAAATGACACAAAAAGTCGTGTTTGCAATGTAAAACATTATGAATGGCATGTATGTATAATATCTCCAAAAGATATCTGCCCAGATCTCACATGACAACTTATATTTTACCGGTATACTGGTAAAAAGCCTTAAGTCAAAAATTAGATGTTTTGAATTTGTATTGAGTTTGATTTGATATTGAATTTTTAAGTCAAAAAATGGATAATGATTTTGTTCGCAAAATAAGGATCTACAAATTTCTTGATATTTGAAATAAATTGATTTTCTCAAAACAAAGTTTTTTATTTTGACTTGAATACCGAAGATATATTGCAAAAATTAAATTCATGTTACGTGAATTTGGATTCGATGACATAATTTTGTTACACATATGAATTTGTATGGAATGCAACAACCTCATGGTATTATTTTCTCTTTGCATAATAAATAAGTATCTACGTAAATGGCAATATCGTTACGTCATGTGATTGTTATAGGCAATAGACTACAGATTTAAATCCATTGTACCCTTTGTACACCGAGAATTCAACGAACTATTAAACAGACCTTTCTCGGTTATCAATATCAGTGGCAATGAAAAAATCCATTGAAAATAATAGCATACACAGAAGTGGGAAAATTTATGACATTTTCAATCAAAACATCATAACTTATACAGTCGTATACATATATGTATTATACAGACATCACACGCATATACATAGGTACTATCATATGACCTATTTACAGCATATTATTTAAAATATAAATTTTTAATACTTTATTGAAATTCAGAGCAATTCTACGAAACAATTTAACATGTTGAATAACAATGTACGCATTAAATGAAAATAGTGTTTTTATTCAATACAAATTCAATAAATTAACCATCAACAAGTACATACATATATACATATGTATGTAATAGAAATAAATAAATAAAATATACATATATGCGTTAAAATTATAACTTATTATTTAATTTAAAATCATATGTATATTTATATCCACAGATAAACTGAATCCTCATAAAAAACTTTCATCCAATAATTTTAACCAAAGAAAATTTACTTGGGTCTTGAAATAAAGTGAAAACTTTTATAATAATTTTTTTTTAATAAAAAAGTAAATAAAAAACTCATATAATTTTTCCTCTAGAATGTTTTCCATGTCCTATGCCACTACGTTATTCCATTTTTTCGTCCTACATAGCGATACATTTCCCGAAAAATTCCTTGTGAAAAATAATTCCAAATTGGGCAATTTACGAGCAAGCACGAAACGCGAGCGAGTGCAATTTGTCGATCGTATAATATTCAAATTGTGATAGCAGTAACTATCGAGCAGACCCTCACATATACAAATTGACACATATATACATACACACAAATTTATTTGTAAACGTCACATGCGAACCACTCCAGCTGTAACGAATGGGTGCGGCTGCAGGCATAGTCGCCGGAAAAGCGCGCCACTTCCGGTAATAACCTTTGGCGTCGTAGTCGAGGAAAATGCACGGGAAAACCAGAGACACGCTGAATAGCAAGCTGCAAAATGCCATTCTCATTTTCTGAACAGCAGTCGCAGATATCCCCCGAGGAAAACTTTCAATACCTTATATTCACTTTGACCGGAAATGTTCAGCTGCATGTCATTCAAGATTTCAAGAAGCCACTTTAAGTGTTAGTTTAATAAAAATAACTAAATCATATTATATGATAAATCGAACTTTATATAAAATGGAATGTTGTTCTGTTACTGTGGGTATTGGAACATGATCAATAATGTGTACATATACGGAGCCCTTTTGTAAGTGAGCTCATCCAACATTTAGATATGAACGCTCCGAATAGTAAATGGCGAAACGATCGAAAGTAGAGTGATATAGTAAAGGTAGTACGTTGGAAAATTGAGGGAAACTTGAGTTGAAACTCTTTTGAATCAATTCTGACTGTTCATACATATGTACATATGTATACATACATATATGTTCACACAGATCAAATAAATGAACTTATTCTATAGCTATTGTATTTTATAATGTAATGCACATTTAAAATGTCATTAAAAAGGTTCAAGAACCTTTGAGCAATGTAATAAAAATAAATACTAGTTTTTAATACAAATGTACATATGTATGTATGTAGGTATAATCGGGATGTGAAGACATTTTGTAACGAAAATAATTCATGGGAAAGCTAAATTATTTTCTTAGTATATTTCATGTTATTATTGTTACAATTTAACAATAATACAATATTTATTTATACAATTTAATATATAATCCCTATTAATTAAATTCAGATTAGTGTAAATACGAGTAAATACTAGTACGAACTTTTAGCTAACAATTTTACCGATTTAAAATTCAGCACACTACCAATTAACCCTTTTAAACGAAATAATGTAGCCAAACCACTATCCCAATAAACATGTTTCAACAGAAAATACTCAATATAAAATAGTATTAACAGTGGGAAAAAATCCCAAGTGAAAATACATACTTTTGATTTTTGATTTGAACTGGACGACTACTTAGAGAGATTTGAAAGAAAAAAAGTACTACAAATGAAAGATAAAATACCCGACTATATATTTCAATATTCATTTTGAACAGGAAATTGACAGATTTTGTGACATCGACCGAACAACACCAAGATATAGAAAAATCACGCGATTTAAAAAACACATATCTCCGAATCTCTAGCCAATCAACATTTTTTATTACCAGATTCGTGTTTACTGGGCATATATCTATAAGAAATGTCATATCTTGTCTCTGAACCATTTTTCGTGTCGAACAGTGTTAGTGAATTAAACCCAATGAAAAGCTTTAAAAAAAAATTACCTGGATGTCAGATTGAAATTTAAGTGTAACGTTTAGCATTAAACATGTGTTAGAATTGATTTTGTTAGGACTGAAATTGGACTGAATTTTAAATGTTTGTATGAAAAATGTACATATAAGATCGGAATACAATACCTTAGATCAACGGTTTCCAAACTGGGAGGCGCGGACTATTGCCAGGGGAGGCGCCATAACTTTTTAATAAAAAAATAATTTTCATACCATAATATCTACAAATAAATAAAACTTCATATCGTAGCTTAACAGTAAAAATTCAATGCATGAATGTTTATTTTTATTTTTCTTTCATTTTTATATATACATTTAATTCCTATAAAAAATTATCCGGAGAAGAAGATTTTAAAAATTGCGCCTTTGCAAACGCTCTGTTTTAGCTAAAGATGCCCATTTAATTGCATATGTTCGATATGTCGCGGATAATAATATATTAGAAGATACATATATTACTTTGCAAACACATTCTTGGGAAGACCACATCCATTAAAATTTTTAATATAATAGACAGTTTTTTTGAAGAAAACGACATAAAGTGAAATAATTGCGTTGGACTGTGTACCGACGGAGCTCACTCAATGTCCGGACACAAAGCAGGTCTTAAAGCATTGGTCAAAAAGAAAGCAGCACATGCTATCTGGACACACTGTATGATTCTCAGAGCAGCTCTATTGTCAAAAAATATGAAAGAGGAACTGAACAGCATTTTTACAAAAGTTATAAAAATTATAAACTACATTAAGAATAGTCCTTTGAGAGCAAGGCTGTTTGCAAAGCTGTGTGCTGGTATGGAAGCTAATTATACCTCACTTTTGTATTATTGTGAAGTTCGCTGGCAAACTCGTGCAAAAATGATTCTAAAGGGTGTTTGAACTCAAAGAAGAAATAGCAACCTTTCTCGAAGAAAACCAACATGAAGAGGCACATTTGTGGACGAACGATAATTTTATTGTTAAACTTGCCTATTTGGTTGAAATTTTTGGAAAATTGAGCGGTTTAAATAAATCAATGCAGGGATCACAAATACACCCACTTGTTCAAAAAGACAAAGTAAAAGCTTTCATTAAAAAATTAAAGTTATGGAAATCAAATTTACAAAAGAATGAGTTGGATAGGTTTTCAATTTCCAAAGATTTCTGGGCCACAGCCAATATTGAAGCAAGTAAAAATATTTTTACCAACCACTTGGATGTTTTAGTGCTGCATTTTTCCAAATATTTCAAAGACCTTGATTTCTCAAAGTTTTTGTGGATACAGAATCCATTTAACTACAATGAAGAAGACGAATTCGAGCTGACAACCATCGAAAAATAAAAATTGATAGAATTATCATGCGATAGCTCACTAAAACAAAAGTTTCAAAATGAAACCATAATTAAATTTTGGATGAATCTTAGTGGAGAGTATGAATCTTTGTATTGCAAAGAAATGCAAGTGCTGCTACCGTTCGTAACGTCTTAGTTATGCGAAACGGGCTTTTAGGCACTAGCTGCAATGAAAACCAAATATCGAGCCAGGTTAATAGTCGAAAAGGAGTTACTCCATATTGCCCCCAAGATTTGATAAACTTAGTGCCAATAAACAACAACATCCTTCGCATTCAATTTTGATGTGTTAGATGTAGTTTAATTAGTAATTTAATATAAAAATAAATATATGTACGTGTTCGTATAAATTTATTTTATAGCAAAACCTTTTTATTATTTTGTCTATTGTAGAGTTCAGTATTTTATTTGTAAATAAAGGTTTATTATTTAAAACGTGTCTATATTATTATATCTATTAAAAAATAAAAGGTAGGGAGGCGCGGAAAAAAAAAATTTTTTAGGGAGGCGTAGGAGCATAAAGTTTGGAAACCGCTGCCTTAGATTCAAGCTTTCTTTCACTTTCATTCGCCGATTTATCAACGAACTTACATGTACCCGCATAAAATCTCGATCGAGCTTACAAATCTGCATACCTGCGAAAGACGGAAAAAGCACATTAAGATTTCAACAATTTTCAAAACGAACAACCAAAAAGAAAAACACGAAAGAAAGAGAAGTTATAAGGTTTAATTCCACGGGAGAGTTATTCGCCGGTTGATTGCGCGATTTGCATAAGGAATTGGATTAGAGCGTGACGTTATGGCGAGGTCGGGAATAGGTTGGAAAAATCTTAAGTCATTCCGGGACAGTTTTATAGACGATTCGAATATATTAAAATCCTTCTTAGTATACATATATACATTCGAGACTAGGTATAATTTAATTCACATCGCACACTTCTTTATTCATCCGAGCTGAATGTAAAATTATTATTATCAGGGGTTTCATTACTATAATATAACCCTCACTCTCCCCCCATCTTGTACAATATTAAAATTCTTCGCGTGACCGCTAATATCCCACTTTGAGAAGTGCTAAGTTCTTCACCATTCCGAAGAGAAGTTAATGGGCGTGTTCTCCCTATTATATTCGACACTTATTCGGCCCTTTCACCATTCCATAATTATAATTAAAGGAACGTGCTGATATTGTATTTGAAGCGTGTAATCATAAGTTTACAAATATTCCACTGGTGAATATTTATACAACAATTTTCATTTAGCTAGGAGATATTTGATCCTCTACGTGCTTTGCGATGTTTTTGTCTTTGTTCAGTAAATATTTGCTTTAATTAACATGTCGGGCTGTTTGACTTATATTTAAAGCATACCTACGTATAACGGTTTTAATTACGTTTGTAGAAAATTAAAACATAGTTTTGGGAAATGTAATAAAATTAATGAAAAAAATATTTGCGATTAAACTTCTGCATATGTGTACTATTCATTTAATTTTGAGCAAGTAAATAACTATTTTGATATTAATGGATAAGCAGTGTTTATTTTATTTAATATTTTGCATATAATATGTGTAATTGGGTACTATATTATATGATATACATTAATTGAACCGCATTTTGTTAAAAAAAATATTAATTCTTAGAGTAATAATTAGTATTAGTGTCTTAATAAAAATTTCATGTTCTAACTCTATTTTTTTAGGGATTTTATTTAAAATAAATAATTATCTCCACCCTAAAAAGGATATACAATTTTTATTGAAATTTCAAATATCAAATTAATATTTTGAAAATCAAATTGGATTCTTATTAATTTATTCCATATTTTAATTTGCAAGAAAATCTATTAATTTTTATGAAAAATTGCAACAGCTCCAAGTTCACATAGCACTAATTTTCCAATTTTGAATAAAAAAAGTAATAATTGAAAATTTCTCTCGCCTTTGTCTCCACTTCAATCAAATTTAAGATTCATAATTGAATATCGAAATCAATTACGATATACAAACAAAATTAATTACACCCAAAAAACGTTCTACATGTTTTTGCCTATGGGCGGATTGAATTAATCGTAATTATATTGTTTTCCTCAGCCTGTTATTATCATTCGTGAAACTGAGCACAGTATTAATTAATGACAGAAGCCTCATATTATATATGTACTTAAATACACACAATATAAATAATCCGAACAGGAGACGTTACCAAGACAACCGCGGATATTTCAGCCGTCTCGATCATCGTTCGGCATTTAATTGCTTAAATAATAAACTCTAATTGTTTGTTTTGCTTAAGCTGATATGGAAAGGTGGGTTTCAACAAACCAACAGCCCCCAGAAATCACCCACCACCCTCTTTTTCGTGCAGGGTGCGTCGTCGTTTAATAATAAATGGCTCTTTACTACGAGTGGGATTCGGAATATTTGCTCAAATATGTTTCGGATGGTGAACAACCACCCCAGACCCCCACCCCTTCGTCGGTTTGCTTAGGCTCTGAAAACTCGACTAATATACATATGATAGCTCTGTCGTTTTTGTCGGTCTTCCGACTGGTAAACAAAAATAAATTGGTGGCGTTGCGCAAAAGTCGTGGCGAATCTTCAGAGCCGAGCGGTACGTTTTATTCGTTTACGTTAAATTTCCGCATTATATGATATGATATTTAATTTCATTTCACAATTAGGGCGTATACGTATAATATGTATCTCAATTGTGATAAATTTGTGATAATAAATCTGAAAATTAAGCCGAAATACGCTCAACCCTGGCAAGATTAAGCCGACGGGATTAGTGCGCGTAATTCGGGTATACCAGTTTTGTATTATTATATTATACGTATTTACCTACATATGTATATAGAAAGGCCTCGCTTTCGATAAGGAGAGTATTAAGTGTATACAATAATAATACAATTATCAATCTATTTTGAGCCTGATTAATATTTAGGTAATTATTGTTGAATTAAAAACAATTGATCATTCTATAAAGTTGTAAGTGCTAATAGATAGAGTCGTAGTGTATATGTACATATGTACACAGGAGGGGCACTGCTTCACACATATTTCTCTTAACCTAAAAATTAAATAAATTTTGTATATTCTTGGTGACTCGTCAAGAGTCACCAAGTGTTTCTATATCCCGCTTGCCAAACGGTGAGCAGAACCGGTTCGTAATTATTCAGTTCGAGACTGTCGCTTATCTGTCGTGGTCCCGTGGTTGCCAGCTTCAGTTTACCTGCTACTCTCGCACCTGAGAGTGGTACTGTGTGTTTAGTTTAGTTTAGGTAATCCGTCGAGGTAGAGAAAAAATATCTGTATTCCCGTATACAGATGGTCACTTTTAGTTGGATGTGTACAGGTCTCTTTAGGGCAGAATACTCCTGCCCCGATCGTAGATATTCCCTAAACTATTCGGAAAATACACGATACTTACATATGATGAAATTGCCAATCCAAATAAGTAAATTCTGTTATTTTTATCATTAACCATTTTGAATTAATCACATTTTTGCTATTTTAGAACATATTATGAACGAAATCGATAATTTGTTAAAAAAAAGTAATTTTCCCTGCATAAAATTTTACTATAAATGTTTTAAGTTCACGAACGAAGGGGGTGAAGCTTTAGCCTCCTCGTGCCCCACCGTTTTAAAGTCACGAGCTGGCCTGTACGTACATATGAAATAAAGTCAAAATTACAATATTTTCGAAAAAAATTACCATTATATAACATTAACAATATTAAATAAAAGTACATTTTAAAATTATATACATATATGAACCGTTAAAGTGTTGGAAGTCCAATTTTCAGTTCCCAAAAAAACTATTTCAGTTTGACATAATTCACAAATCACTTCTTTTAATTCGATATGTCCAAAATCTCGGAAAAGCAGAACAATCTTATATATGTATGTATTACAGGCCACCAGTATTTTTAAATATTGTAAAACGCAAAATATTAGAATTAATGTTTTGTTAGACATTTATCGATATGAAGAAAAGTGGACTTGGCCAATTTCAAATATGACGGCTCATATGTATTTTATTTTTTAATTTATTTTATTTATTGAAAAATCAACAGACAACAGGATCTACATAGATATGTATAAAAAACAAATAGTAAATATATAATATATGTAACATCCGAGTCCAATAACAGATTTTTACAAAGATTGTGAAAAAATTGAAAAAGATAAATATAAGGAAAACAAATGAAAAAGAAAAGAATAAAGGCTATAACATGACAAAATATGTAGATAAGAATTAATATGTACGTATATAAGAATTAATAATATTTAATATGATTTATTTAGAGTGACATACTAAATGTATCATACTCGATTTTAAAATCTTAAAGAAAAAGCATATTTTATTTTTCCATTTAAAAATACTTCAATTCAACCGGAACTTAAGAGGGTTGGACCCCAGCGCCTTGTCCATACAAACGTATTAGACTTCTCCCTTCCTCAATTATTGCACTAGAGAAATTATTATTTTAATATGCTATTTATATTCAATCAATTTATCAAAAAAAATTGAAACATCCCTTTGGTGTTTATGGTGGATATCCATAGCATATTAACAAATAATTTCTCTAATGCCATAATCGAGGAAGGGAGAAGTCTAATACGTTTGTATGGACAAGGCGCTGGGGTCCAGCCCTCTTAAGCTCTGAACTTTGCAGTTGTCATTGTATTTGTAATAGTTTATTGAAAGGTGTATGACCTTTCGAGCATCACGCTCAATAGCACCCTTCCCATCCCAATCACATCCGTTAACATAGATCGACTTCTAATTTTCTTAAATTTATAATATGTACATATATCCCAAGTTTCAAAACTAACGCCCCACATATTGAAATTGAGGTAGACCTATCGATTTCTGTAGAAAGGGTATAGTATAACAGCGTCTTACCTATAACGTACGAGTATCCGTCGAGGGTGAGGACGCACTTTCTGGCGTTGGGGGCCGCGGGGGGGCGGTGTTGTCGGAGGGCGCGCGCCCCTTCGGAGCGTCCGCCCCCCGGGTCACTGTGGCACTTGTGCACCGGGTCTTTGCCCCTGATGCCCCCTTGGCCAGGGCTGTCAACGTCGCTCTCGGCTGAAACATCTCTTCTCAGCTCCAACCGGTTCGGGGTGCTTCGCCCACTCTCCATCTTGGGCTTTAACGCTACTGTCTCCTTATCATCGTCACCATCGTTATCATCTTCGTCACCACACCACCACTTCTTCCAAACGCCCCAGATCACACTTCGCCACAGGATCGTTGTCGTATCGAACCACGACACGATTGCTTAATTTCAGTTTAATGTTTATGCGAAAATACCCAATATAGTCGATATGATCAACATCACTTTTACACTGTCCTATGTCCTTGGTTTTGATTCGAAATTCATTTTAAAATTACTAAGACATTTTTTAAATAACATTTACGTAGAGATTTGGCTAAGAGAACTTACATTTATGCCAAAATATAAAGTTTTCCTATCGTGCGATAAATATCGTAATCAGATGAAAAATTTGTCTACATACAAATCTCTACGTGATTGGATCAATAATGGAAGATTTCACACAAAAAATTGAACGCTAATTATAGAGAAAAAAGACAGGCTTTGATTAGACGTAATTTGTTTTCAAGACAAGTCCAATTAAAATTAATATGATGTAATATGTAATTGATCATTTAATTGACAGGCATTATAAAGAAATACTTTCATGAATTTTTAATCATAGAATACGAAAATATCAAAGTTTTCCAAGAAACTTAAATGTTAATTATACTTCTCATTTTATAAATATCAGAATCGATTATAGTACAACATCAAAATAAAAAAACATTTAAATCGTGTATATTGGGATGAAATCGTAGTATTTATGTACACATACATACATGTACTTAATGGAGTGATCACATTTGTTTAATTTTTGAATTATTTAAAATATACTCTCTAATATTTGGAGCTATTTCTTTCATTAATTTTTCGCGGAAACTTTTCTGACAGTCAGTCAAAATATATCTACATGAAAAGACAATATTTAAGTTCAAGATTATAACTTTATGAATAATTTAAACCATGAATTAAGAGTTTTGTATTTTACATGGATTTTAATTGGACAAGTCAAGACAAATTAAAACGAGTCACTAAAATTTCGTATCTTTTAATTGATCCAACTGTGTCTCTAAGTAAAATTAAAATATAGTTTTAAATAAATAATCCGTTCATTATTATTTAAAAACATGTTGTTTTGCGCTTAATTTTAGATTCCATTCCGATATCAAAATTTGTGTATAAATAAAACCAATCGTCGATAGTTGAAACTTTCGCTCAACTGTGATAAAAAAGTCATGTCTATTATAGAAATTGCACCGAAAAACACATTTTGATTAATAGTTCTCGTCGACGATATGCCTTTAAAAATTATCTCGGTGTTATTATTTTTTCTTAATAAACTTGAAGTGCGGGTTGGTTTCTGAGGTGAGCTCTTAAGGGCTTCGATCGATCGCTTTCATTCCTTATAATAATAAATACGAAGGGACACCCTTATCGCCGAACCGAGCTAATTGCCCTTTGTTCAAACTATTTTTACCCATCAAAGCTCTCGGAGGGTGGCCATTTGCATTAATTCACCCCCGCGACAGGTAAAATGGACGACTATTTTTGCTCCACACCACAACAAAACAACACAAGCCGACCTGTTGTAAATCTGCGGCTGACACGCAAGAAAATCGAATGCAATTTAATTAAAAACGATAAAAAGAAGCATCATTTTTTTATAAAGATACGAGTGCATGAAGCAAAAATATTGATTTTTGTAAAAAACGATTTAATTTTTGTTACACGTCACAAAATGTCACCATGCAAGTAAATATGACAAATTGTATCTATAAATAATACCTAAGTGTAGGTATATACATACATTTATACTATATGTATATGATTTTTATGAAAATTTATGGTCAACTTCAGTAAAAAAATGTTTCATAAATTGTAATGGTGCATCATAAAAATTGACATATTTTCGCATTGAATCTTCAAAAAGTAGTTTGGTATACGAATTTATTGAATACATTTATGTGTATATTATACGTCAAGTTCTCATAAATAGTCGCCTTTAATATATCAGTTTTCTCATGAATAGATTTTTTTGTATTCGTAAGCAATGCTTTTGTACTCAAAGTTCAATCTCAAAGTTCGTACTTCAAATATTTGACACGCTTATTAAATTCATCCATAATTTTATATTGAAACAATTAAACTAAAATATGTATACAAGAAAACAAAAAGGAAAGCCAAACACACATACATACATAAATCCAACACTCCAAAGGAAAACGTTCGACATGTACATATATGGCTTCAAACCAGCAACCACTCAGGAGATATTGAACTTTGGCCAATTGCACGATACAATATTTATGTAATCAGCGACGAGATAAATATAACAATCAACGCTCAGGATGTGTAAATTTCATAATAGAAAGTCAATATTCCGCCTGTGGGGACTCACTTTAATATGATTCATGAATGTATAAACTTAATAATAATATTCTATAAGCGGGCTCGTACAAGGGATGTTTTTTGACCTTGCCATTTCGTAAACAAAAGCCTTTCAAAAAAAAAATTTTTTTTGATCATCGGAGTTATTGACAATAACTGAAAAGGTTTCCATCTTCATTATGCACGTCGTCGTCGAGGCTTTGAATATTTTCCCGACTTCAGAGACGTTCATAAGAAATTAAGATTGATGACGCGTGTTACACACACGCCGAACGCATTACAGATTCCGGACGCGTTGGCCCCCTTTTCGTCCGACACGAAACACATTATAGAAATATATGAATATATGTATATGTATATATATGTATATATTATATATAAATATATAAATACAAGCAGGCTAAACTGTTGTCCAATTGTCGACTTGTTTCAATGTAAATACGGTATAAATCGCGATGGGAAAAATGAGAAAGAAGGGGTTTTATAGATCCCCACATCGACGTGACCGCACTCGTGTGTTGTATGGATACACTTCAGACGAAAGATAAGTGCTTTGACCTATTTCGCTAATGTGAAGGGATGATACTATAAATGCGTCATACACGTCGTCACAAATGATCTGAAGACACCATTTTAATTCGAAACCGTACATATGGATGTTAAATTTTCACTTTGTGTAATTCGAAGCTTGCTAGTATCGGAAAAAGTTCGATTCGTTTCGATTTAAACTTTGACACGCTTTAATGGGAATGAAGCAAGTTCGATTGATTCTATATTACTTTAACAAACTTTTCAAGATAGGTTCAATAAAATTTACTATACAAAGTTTTCTGTGTACTTTTTGTTTATCCGTAGGGCGCATTTACAGTTTTCAAACAATATAATTAACATAGTATAATAAGTTTTCAAAATATGGGATACTAAAAAAAGAAACACCACAACTAATGTCGTAGACGGTTTCGGTAAGGACTTCATACAAGTTTTTTTTTTTAATTTTTTTATTCCAATTGGATGTAAATATGTATGTATATACTTACTATCCAAACTTTTAGCATCTGGTTAATGATTAAACCAATAAATTTCCAAACAAATTATCAAATTATCGTTTTTAAACAAATAAATTTTCAAATTTTTCATATGAGCTTCAAAATATCTTATTTGTAGAAAATTGATCAATTCGTACATAATTTTCTTATTCCATTACATTTAAATTCCATATTATATTCGTAATGTTTTCAATTTATTTATTTTTACGATATATACCAGAAAGGCCTAATAGGTAAACCCCAATGTGTCTTCCTAACAAATTACAAAAATTGCGGGATGTTTTATTAAATAAATCGATTAAAAGAATTTCGAGATGCTGAAAAACACTATTATTTAAATAATCCATAGAAACATCTATGGATTTTGACTTGTACATAAATTTGTTCATATTGCACATAAATCAAATTCAGATATCGGTGACGTTTTTTATTTTATTTTACATAGGTATGTATACATATACCAGGAAGGCCTAACGGGTGAACCTCAATGCACCTTCCTAGACAATTAATTACAAACATTGCAGCATTTTTTGTTACATAAATCACTGTATTTCGAGATGCTGGAGAACACGAAATTAACTATTAATTAATTAATTAATTAATCCATAGAGACATCTATGGATTTTGACTTGTTCAGATATTTGTGACATAGTGGAAAGGATGGTTGTCAATTTGATGGAGGAACCGTTTCAACAATGAAATCAGATAAATTGGCAAACTCTGATTAGAAACGGTCGACTTGGAGTCACAAATATCCAAGTATGACCAGCAGCATTAAAGATTAGCACGGAATCGAACCCGGTAACCTCTCGATGGTTAACAAAAACGCAAATCACCGAGCCATACTGCTGGCTATGATTATATTCAGATTCTGCTCAATGATTCTAGTAAAAAACAAATAAGATTAGTATTATTTCTAATCAATTCATTCTCATAGACACCAAGGCTCAATCTCACCCAAAATTTTAATTCTAATCATCATGTAATATCAATCTTAAAATAATCATTTTTGATCATGTGCGTGATAAGAATCTCTCGTCTTTTGTGTACATTATATTATACATTCGGCTGAAACTTGAACGCGTGTGATGAAAATAACAAGAAGATCCAATTCCATTACCATATATGAATATTAACTCATTGAACGAATACATGATATTAGACGTCTATCAAATATTGTACACCTACATATACGATGGCATAATATAATTCGTTCAGCGTATCGTTTATAATGATCATAATCGAATGAAGACGCGTTCGCATAGAAACGAACATTCATAATAAACTAATAGTATTATCCAAATTTGATTTCATACAAAACCTTCATTTTCCTACGCTGACATGTATCTACGTATGTATGTATGTATGTCCGTATTATACATATATTTTTCCTGAAATAGAAATACTCTCTGAGATACTCTCGTGGTTGTACGTGTAAAATGACTCTTGTTAGTTTTGTCTGACGTGTAACTAACTACATACATTTTATTGAGGACGTGGAACGTCGTTACTGTTTTACGACACTCAAACAAGGGGTATTTAAACCGAGAGTTTAAGTTAATTACAAATCCTCAAATGAGCTTTGCAACTGAGTTTAAATTGAGCTTAAAAGTGCGACGTCTGAGACTAATTTCGGCGTGCAGAAAAGCTCGCATAATAAATGGATGCAAATTGCAACACAACTCGACCGTGAAATTACATAAATTCACACAGTAGTTTAATCCGAATAACTTTGATATAACTATTGTAGAATGAAACGTTGACGGGCAGTATCATTAGATTAGCTGCTTTTGAATTATTTTAATATTATTATTTTAAATAAGTGGAAAAATTAGACAAATAAGCACATTCTAAGAGCCACTGCTTATTGTTTAAGAAATTTTGAATTTATAAAGTAGTTGGTTTTTAAATGACATTAAATATAATATACATATATGTAGATTATCGATTACTCTGCGTGAAATTTTAAATATACTTTCTTAAATACAAATTTAAATTTTCCGCGTGGTTTTCAACTATTTGCTAAATATTATAGATCAATACATACTAATTATTGGGTTGCCTATTCGTCATTAAAATTTTCGGTATTAAAATTAACAAAGAGGAAAAAATATTGAAAGATTTTAATTTCACAATTTTAATTAAGTTGGCTGCAATATGAGCTACAAGGCAAACTTCAGGAGAATCGCTAACCTTATATTATACGTTTGTGAGCTTTCATTTCCAACCTTACCACTGCAGTGCAATTTAAATATTCATTATGGAAAATCTTTGTATACGCGTGCATTTCTATGATTGAATATCAAATAACATCCGAGTAAACTTATATTCCTCATAGAAAAAAGTTGTAATGGAAAATTAATTATTTTCATAGTGTTTTCGAAAGTATGCTCTTTGCCAATTGAACTACACGTACGAGTAGATGAGCGAGAAAATACAAATGGTGAAAATTTTTCATCGATTTATAATATTATGAGTATATATTTAGACGCTACAAAAGGTTCATAAAATGCATTCAGAGAATGTTGAGAACGTTTGTATAAAGCGTATGATAAATATAATGTATGAGTAATGTGGTAAAGGTAGAATAGAGTATCAAATGAAAAGTTCTATTATCAAGTTCGGAAGATGTGACTAAAAGATGAACATGAATAGGCATTCATGGCATAGGACATAATAAAATGGATTGTGCAGAGTTAGATATGTATGTATGTAGACATACAAAGAAGAATGAAAGCGTCTAGGAAGCTGACGGTTATAAACGATCACGATAAAGAACTATACTAGATATTGAAGTACACAGATTCATATTCCATAGATGAGCAATAGCGGTGGTGTTAGTTTGAGACAGCATAATAAATTATAATCTAATTTATTTAGAATATACCCAAAACATTTAGAAACGTTGATGTGATCTGAAACTTGCAGAACAATTTCTTGTTTGGCAAAAGATTTTCAGAAATATATCGAATGATTTGTCGTTCAATTTTTCCACAGATATATGTATGTATATACATACATACATAGATGACCCCCTTAATTCACTTCGTTAATGGCCAAATGTTTTATAAGATACACGAGTATAATAAAAAGACAATGTGAAAGGAAAGGAAAAAAAACGAAAGCAGGATAGTTCACACAAATACTATTCGGAAAGAACAACCTTTTCGGCAATGTCGACGTCTCGAATCGAATGGGATTAGTTTGATATTAATTGGACCGAGAACTCGCTATAGTCGACTGACCTTTAATCACCGGCTCGTTCCGGTTAGTTTGCCACAAAAGCGTACCCACAAATGCGAAGAAAGTTTTCACGCAAGACCAGACACAATCCTGAGGGGCAGTTTCGCAGTTGTTACGACTTGCCAAAAGATAATTCCATTAATGCATCTCGGGCACGAGAAACGGACGTTGGGAGATACGTCGTTTGCGCCTTCGTCGAACTCCTCTATTAACCGCAATTTCCTTAAGTCTCCTTCTACTACTTACTATAACGAAGGTGTCCAACTGTGGTTCTCAATCCGGACCAATTCCAATCCCCTTCCCCTCTCCTTTCTGTGCATCGTATATTGAAATAAACTACACCTGGTCTAGGGTAAATACGATACATCCTACTATTTCCAACTAGACACTTAACGTTTACTATCACAGCTCGATATAGACTATTATGATCTTAAAATTACCATTCAAAAGTGACACAATACAATAATTGCATTCTAAACTAATTCCATTCTTACTTAAATGAAAAAATAATGTATAAATACTAAATTTCATTAAAATCTTCTTCAATTTTTACATTAGAATTAATAATTTTATAGGTTGGAATTAATAGAATTAATACTTATGTATATATGTACATACATATATTTATAGTTTTCATCTTAGTACCACCAAATTTTGTGTAAATCTCACGATATTCTAACTTATACTTTAGATGCAATTTGGAAGGGGTGGAATCCATTTGAAGATTTTTTTTTGCTTTCATGTATGCGGGCTAACTGCCTCAATTGTGGAATGTGCATTTTAAAAGAAAGTTTCCAGCGCCAAATTTAAATATAAATTAAAATAATAACACTGCTATTTATCTTTAAGTAATGTACTACGTTACTTAATATTAAGCTGAAGCTTATAGATATGAAATTTTAGTTCGATACATTGAACGGTTTCAGAGAAAAACATGAAAAGCCTTGAAACTCTATAGTAAAAGTAATGCTTCCAGTTTTTATTATACCTATTATAAGTGTCAAAGTTTCAACTCAATCCATTGAGTGCTTTAGGAGATAATTAAATAGAAAAAAAGTGGTGACCTACATACATATTAAATACGAGGGAAAGTACCGCTTCCGGTTGACTTACAAATTTGAAATAAATTTATAACGTAACATAAGCATTTAATTTCATTAATTCTATCAACTGATTTAAAATACACTTTTTTAATTGCGGCTATGAAAATGTAACAAGTGATCGATTGTCCGAACCAGTAAAAATGTCGAGATGATCATGATCACAAAACCTCATCTATTGATACTACGCTCATACATAGATAATCTGAAAACAGATTGACAAACACTGTTGACATCGTGGATACGATACTAATCGAGAAAAATAAAAATTGGAAAAAAACCGGGGTTTTCACCGCGTAGAAAACCCCGTAGAGTGCGAAAAGTTGAAAATCTGCCGGATCGGATACTTTGCATCTATGGGGGTTGGAAAATGTACATGTACATACGTATTTATGTACATATATAAATGAACGTGTACATATAAATTGAAAATTTAAACGAGGGTTTGTTTGTGTAATCATTCCAATTATATTCGGGTTAAGTTGACACGGAGCAAACCTTACCGGACGTTAATTTACAGGGAAAAGCAAACGGTCACAGTTATTTGGTTCGAGCTCAACGACACGAAGCAACCACTTTAAGGAAGTGTACAGCAATAATTTCAAAAAAAACGAATTGAATGTGGTGCTTGCTGATTTTAATTAATGGCCGTTAGGGAATTGCGAAATTATATTTAATTAAATATGTACTTTAAATAAAATGTCAACGTATGTAAATGTTATATTATTTCATTAATGTGATGTTTAATCAAAAAAAATATGATTTTTTTACTACAATATTTATTATTGTTTTTAAGGGCAATTTTCATATTATTTTATTTTGGTAACCATATAACACAGTGTCTTAATAGGTTACCCCAATATGGCACTGGCCAGATAATATATATATATATATATATATATATATATATATATATATATATATATATATATATATATATATATATATATATATATATATATATATAATATATATTATTTTACCATGTAGATGCTCACTGTACATGGAATATTATATGTATTATTTTTTTTATTTTATCATTTGTTTTCTCCCTCTCTTATTTTATTTTATTATGTAGGCCATTGTGGCGCATTAGGTTCTTCCTGTAATGCCATAATGGTCAATAAAACGTTAAATAAATATATTTATTTGTATTTATTATTTTTTTTGTCTCACTATACTGCTTTCTTGTTTATATAGTATTCTGTATGTGCGCCAATTTAAATAAATAAAATATAATCATATACGTACTATGGTTTCTGACCCGGGACGACCCGGGACAGACATTTCCGGGAATTCACGGAATTTTTGTTGTCCCGTGTCCCGGGAATTTTTATCTCGAATCCCGGGTATTGGATTTAAAGAAATCTTGAAAATATACAATATTTTCACGACTGCACGAAGGGAAATAATAAATTAAATACACAAAGAATCGTAAAATATTCTCAAAAAAAAATTGTTAGCAGTATAGCGCGTTCCCCGAATGTTGAAATTTTATGAGAATAATGGTTCTGTGCGTTTGGCCAAAATTGTTTCTTGTAATTCTATTTTTTGTAAAATCTCAATACCGAAGGACTTGACCTTACCGATGAATTATTCCGAGAATTGAAAATTAAAATCGAAGGAAGAAGCCCAAAACAGATTTTTTTACAAAAAATTTAAATAATTCTAATTTTATACCACACAAAACATTCTTTAAATGTCGTAATAAAAGCAAATCTATGTATATCTTACAGTGAAACTATTATGAAGCGGGTATGTCCTTCTTATATTGTCGATTCCACAATGGAAGAAACTTTTTTAGATTCAGATGAAGATGAAACAGTTGTGTGTTTGACGATGAATGAAGAAGAAGGAGTTATCAAAGACAAATATACAAAATAAGGTAAATAAAAATAACCTCTACTTTAAAAAAGAAAAAGTCGTTAGTGAAGTAAGAAGAGGTTAGTAATTAAAATATACATACATGCTGACAGGAGAAAAAAACCGATAATTTAAAAAAATTGTTTTCGTCCCTTTAAACAATAAAACCAACTTAAACCGAAACTGGAGGAATTTTTTTCCATTGCTGGAAATTTTTGTACCAAATCTAGAAATAGGCTTTCGGATTCTCATTTAAATATTTTAGTATTCTTAAGAAGCTATGTACTTTAAATAATTTTACTTTTATAATTAAATTTTTTCCAGTTAATAGATATATTATTATATCTATTGTTTACTTTTTTATATTTTGTAAATAAATAAATATTTTTTTAATTAATAAAAAATATATTAAATACAAAAAAAAATGTTTTTTTACGTGTCCCGGGATCTCGGGCTACGCCCCGTATCCCGGGAATTAAAAATAAAGACGAAAATAAAAATTAGAAAAACAGTAAAAATTAAAAATTAAAATTATGCATCATCATAATTATCATTTACAGCCATTCACTATCTACTGTTGGATGAAGGCCTCTCCAACACGCTTCCATTTGTCTCTATTTTGCACAGCTCTCGTCCATCTCACCCCATACATTTTTATAATATCGTCTACCCATCTTCCATGTAGTATTTTACATTCTCTTAGGTACCATTCTAGCACTTCTTTGGTTCACCTTTAGTCCATTTTTCTAGCTAAATGATCACCCCGTTGCCATTTCAATCTCTTCACTCACTCCACTATATAAACAAACCTTGTCGTATTTCTCACTTACGTATTTCGTTATATCTCATCGTTTTGCCGAGCATATAGCCTTTCATACTTATTTGGTATTATAACTATTTGTACAAAATACAAAGTTAATTTTGTATTATACATACATATATCTAATAAGAGAATAGATGTCTGATTTTGCTCGCTCATTTCTACACAGAGATACCAGAGTTTGTGTCATCTATAATTTATGACTATTTGCAACTAATTTGAAATGGATGCGGTTAACTTTCATTGTGAAAATTGAAAATTGTTCCGGAATAAATCAACGATTTATTCTCGACTTTCCGATGGATACTTTTTTCGAAAGTCGTTTTCTTTCTTTTTTTTTTTTTGTGGAAAAAACGCAAACTCGTCCGAAAATTCCTCAAGGCATTCCATCGATTTGTACTAGTGTCTGAATATACAATATATGTGTATATACACCTATGAACGTACATATACATACATGTGTACCATTTTTCCAATTCAAACAGCAATAGACCGTCTCTCAAAAGGCGCCAGATCTCTTTTGCATAAGCGATGTTCTTTGAAGTCATTTCTGAGACCCCTTTTGCCGCAATATTCACCTTTTTCGAAGGACGAACGAAATATTTTTCGAATGCAATTATCATAAGGTAAAAAAAAACATCAAATTTTTACGTGATATATGTACAATATTGTTGTTTAGATACATATGTACATATACGCACACATTATATGTACGTATCACAGAGTTAATAACTTGTAATTGGTATGACGTGTTGTCGTAATTTGTAGAGTCGGAAGGAAATAGCTTTGAGATACGCAAACGAAAATTTTTTTTGGGTCACTCTGTACGCTAACTTTCACCGACGATTGATATTATTATTGGGCATATTATGTATTTAATTGGAAACAAATCGACAATGATTCTGAGTCATGGCCGTCGAGTAACGGCTACAATAAATACGCCCACGCAGTATAAAATTCGTAACTTACCAAATTATGTAAATTGTTTTTTTGCATAACTATCATTTCATATTTGATTGAAAAATAAATTATAAGAGGCGTTATTTTAATGAATTCAGCTTTTTTCAATAAATATAATGTTACCATTTTTAAGAATAAAATCGATCAATTTTATTTATATTCTGATGAATTTATTATTAATCTTAAAAATATCCAAATATCTTTTATAAAATAAAATAGATTGAGAGCTTTATTTGAGCAATTGAACAATTTTTCAAATACCTGCCAGTGCATATTCAATACGAGGCATATATTCGAGGCTTACTTTATTATTTTTAGAGGCATGAATGATCCTAAAATATATATTTTTATTTTTGAGTATATAAATAGTAGCTTAAGATTTATTAAATGATATTCATTAGACGTGGCTGGAAAATTGCGTTTCGAAGTAAATTGAAAATTGTTGCGAACGGACGTCCTCTAAAAATGAGGATAATTAATTTCGACGCTATCCAAAATGCTTCAGAGTTTCTCTCTCTCTCTTCACTTGCCGTTTATCAAACGTAATGTATTCATAAGAAAAAAAATTTAAAAACCCCTCATTATTTTTAAAATCTCGTGTAAGGCAAAACAAATAAATAATTCAATGTCATTCATCGAATATATCCAGAGTTCTCTAAATGAACGATTCACTCATTAATCCGCCGGCTTTCCCGTAGAGGAAAAAGCTCTTAACGTTATCGCTTCAAAAGCCTTTGAATTTTCATCGCGTATACGGTTATTTCGACGTACATCAAAATAAAAAGGAGATTCAAAATTAAAAAAATAAATACGACTTTTCTACCGAAAAAAAGTAAAAAAAATAAATAAATAAAAAAAATACCTATAAAATCCCGTAAACGTAAACCAATATTAAAAATGTGGCGAATGAATAGACCCACGCATACTTCCGTTTTCCGAAAATTCACCAAACCTTATAAATTATGCCTTGGAGGCTTAGTGAAATTTAACGTGACTTTTAGTACTTGAATTTTTAGCATACTTATAATATATTATTAATACTATGACCCAAAGCAAACCACTTTTCAAATAGCTCGTCAATTTATCAATTCGTAACAAGGGGGTTCTGTTTAATTTAACCATGCGTTATATTTTATTTATAAATCTTTCATGCTTTTACGAAACTATCGCTTCGTTTTAAACCCAACCAAAATACTTCCTACATAAATATGTATGTATTATATATCGAAAACAAACTGAATATCAATCGTAAACCTCTCAACCTGTGACTTGACGAAGAAAAATATCCAGGTGTTGACCGGACATATAGATTTAGAGGATTTTTACAAACTCACAGTAAATTCTCACCAACAACTAAAAAACGTGATGATCATATTAACATGCTCAAGTTCACACCACATATCAAATTTTAGCGTATGATAAATAAACTTCGCCTACATTAAACGTGAGATATAATCAATGTATGTCAATAGATTCAAAAATCTAATACGCATAATAAATAGAATACCACGAAATATTAAACTGAATTTGTTTTTAAATATTGTTTTTAAACTACATTGAGCCATTATAATTGAAAGTGGCATACGTCCACTTTTCTTCATTTCGATAAAAATTTCGCAAAACATTAAATATAATGTTTTGCGTTTAACAATATTTTAAAATACTGGTGGACATTTATTCTACTTTTTCGAGATTCTGGACATATTCAATTAAAATGACTGATAACAATTTGTGAATTATATCAACTAGAAATAGTGTTTTTGGAACTGAAAATCGGACTTCTGCCATGTTCAAATATAGCGGCTCATATAGTATAATATATAAAAAATATTACGCTATTTCATCATTTGTAAAATTTACAAATGCGTGCTTTTTTCCTAGTCATTTTTTTCATATTAATTCGCAAATGTATGAAAAATGCGCCAAAATTTTTATCACGATTTAAGCGTATAAACACATCAATCATACAACCGTTTCATACAATGAAGTCATGGTTACTTATCGTTCAACAAATTAATACCACTGTCTATTTCACATTTCATATGCCTGAAAGGTCAAAAGACAACGTAGGCTTAATATAATATTACATTATAGATTATACTTAACGACGCATCGATTATATTTATATTCCTCATAATACATATGTACATACATATGTATATTTCGTAAAGGTTTGGATTAACGTTCAAATGTCACGGTAAATAATTTTATAAGGATTAAGAGGGCAAGTTACGTTGATGACCTCGTTGGCCACGGGAATATATTTTATGGCTTTTAATTTAATTTTAATTAAGATATAAATATCCCGTTGGCGTTTTAGGGGTGTGAGATTGGCTGATGTTTTCGTTTTGCTTGGCTGGAGTCGACCTGATAAAACACTTCACAATGACACCACCCAGATCAACATTTCGTATTAAAATAAACACAAATAAAAACAGTGCGATTAAAATATACATTTTACATCAAACCTGCTATTTTAGGATTTAAAAAAATACAGAACTTATTCTTATTCTACTTTTATTCAGATCAAAAACCCGTAAATACAAATATGCTTTTTGTAGACTCCCGCAAGTGAAGACGAACATACTAGAAATATATATTATGTATATATTTAATTCCGTGTGCCCCAATCGAACGTGGAAATAATAGAATAAAATATTAGGTTACTTGAAATACTATTAGTACTTTATAAATTGGTAAAGGTCTTGCTAGATATTAATTAAAGCAGTCTTTGGAAACTGTATATCCCAATCGGTAGAAAATTGAATTCGTGAGTTGTGAATTAATTTTTGATTCATTCAATTTTCCCCGAGAACAATACATTAATATTTACTGTAATAAAATATTTCAATGGATATTAAGCCAGATCATATTTGAATACTTCTGAAATGATGAAGGAAATAATAATATAGAATAATATCCTTCCAACTCACTAAATCCTATTTCCGATTAAAAAATTGTCTAGAAAACTCTTCTCTTTGTGAATATAATAATAATAATAGCATAATGAAAAATAATATTTTTTTTACATTACAAGACACCACAAATACTGAATTCACCGATTCTGGTATCTCGGTATGATCTAAACATGACTGATCTTCTTAATTTTGGTATTTCCGTACATATTTTTTTTAAATTGAATATATGTTTGCATTGGGGATTGCAATTTACCATCAAATTTAATTTATCGGTAAACGTAAAAAAATTTCACACTACCGATATACAGGTATTGACCGATAAATTTATTCGTGATTTAGCTGCATTTGGTTTTTTTTAATTTTAAATCATAAATAATTAAAACTAAATGTCAGGTGAATAATGTCATATACATAAATATATAAAGACCAATCCATTAATAATATTTTTTTATGTTATTATATTTATTTATGTAAAGATTGAACCATTTGAAAGTTTGGATCATAATTGAAACAACCGTCTGATCGCATTAATTGTGATTTGGTTGGTCTGTGTTGCTACTCTTAAGCAAGCTTCAGTGTAGCCACTCTTGTGAATGCATCTTTTTACAAGGTTTTTTTTTACATTTAATACTGAAAATAAACCAATTCCAAACTATCTTATCCACAATACGCCATTGCATCGATTTTAATGCTATAGCATGTATGTATATACACTTAATTCATGATGAAATAATTAGCGGTCATTTACTGGTAAACCGGGATATCGGTATTGGAATTCCTAATTTGCATCTTGTTTTTTAGCTTGAAGCCCTTTGAAGATTATTCAGTGATTTAATTTCTGTTTTAATGTTTTTCGATTATCTTACACATCATCGAACTGTTCGTGTGAGTTTCTTTATTGTGAATTTTTGACTATTTAATTTTAATATTAACCCATTTATATACATAACTTATTGATTATTTAAAGTAATTACAGAATATTTAATTAATTATAATTTTTAATGGACCACAAAAATGCAGACCATTTATAATACTAACTGAAAATTTTATACTGACAACTTATTTAACTACCATATCGAAAAGCGGCAATTATTAACTGACGATTTATATACCTCGTGATTTCCATAAAAATAATTCATACGTTTACTATTAAAACGATAGTCCAAATATTAAATATTTAGCTGAAAAGTTTTTTACATGAATATAAATAATATAAATAGATTTATTCAAGACTTAAGAACTTTATTCGGGTCTATTCATAGAATCGCCTTATTATGCGCTTGCTTGATTCAGTGTAGTAATAAATTGTAAAACCTTTTATTCCGAGTGCAAACTCCAAAATTGAAGTGCCACTTCCGATTTTCAACATAATTTACGACCTTATTAAATTTAATTCCACTGCAGCATTAAAATCACAATATTTGCTTATTGATTTTGAACGGCAACCAGGTGTGTTCTATAATAACCGTAGATAGCATTAAATTTCGCCTCGCATAGTGAAAATTTCACAGACACTATCTAAATTTGAACATATTTACATACATATGTATGTATAAATGTATATTTTAAACTTTAAATGAATATGAAATCGCAGTAAAGTTTATCAAAATTATTTGGATAAAACCTTTTCTTTTGTAAAATTGAGAAGAAAATCATACTTTTTATGTACAAATTAATAATAATAGAATAACCATAATATACATGCATAATCAAAACGATGAGAAAATATTAAAATATAGAGATAGATACATTCAATACATTTCACATCCAAAATAAATTACATCTAGCCAAAGTAGCACCGAACATCATTTTTTAAATCAACACTTCATCCATCAACATCAACATGATCGATCGAAGACTCATAAATGCATAATCCATTGTAATGTCAATCCACACGTATGTACATACATACACATAGGTAGATAAATATCCAACATCCGATACAGAACACAATCTCGAAAATGATTTTATTTCACCGTAACGGCAATTGCTCAGTTTCGGAACGTTCGCGTTTTTAAACACGCAAAACGATCAAAAAAATAAGGTCAATGCAAATTTTAACGGAAAAAAATACAACGAATCGTTTATACACACATACGTGATGACTTAATATGCGGATTCGCCGAATATATAAATATATTAATCGACGGCGTGTTGCACCGATGTAACAAAAATGTACTTAACCGATTCGAAGAGATAGATCGTGTTTTGTGCCGAAAGCGAGAGAAACGGTCCAAGCCTTGATACGACGTGTGTGCGTAATTTATCTCTGCCCACGTATGGGTAAGTTACGCAAGTTACTCCAGTGAGGTGGCCCTGTACATTCACCTCTTATTATTACATATATGTGTGTATATTAGCGAGATCGGTCGAAATTGAAGTTTTTTGACAGTGTCTGCCGTTGATTACAATTTACGATCGCCATTCGTCGTAGTGCAAAATCGGTGATTACATCAATTGGAGTAACTAAGTAAGTTTTATAGCGAGTCGAGTTTCCAAATGGTTTTTGACAGATGATTTGAGTTAATTAGTGTGCCTATTTTTGAGCAAAACTTGACAAGATTATCGTTTATTTTATATTCACTATGTATAATCTCGGAATTGATTTATTTTTTAAATGATTTCTATTTTAGGCTTCTTTTCACTTTACCGAAAATAGACCCCGAACTTTACGTGTTATCCCAAAAATAGCTTATATTTTGTCACGATAAGTTTCTCAACAGAAACGAGTTAATACGAAATATGCTTTCTTTTATATTGTAAAATAACAAAACTTGCAGGAAATTAATTGTTTTTATTCATAACGTTAAATTTAAATTTGTTATGGGTTTTTAATGAAATACAATATGTTAATACTATTTGATAATTTTAACTTTATTTTTTTTCAATTTGATCTTGAATACCATCCAAAATTCAATAAGACGTTTTAAGCAAACAAAAATACTTTCGCAAAATCAATTGATTAAACTTTGTAATATTGTGCATAAAGGTTTTATGTTTTCTTATGTAACATCTTCAATTAAATAATTTTATTCAAAGTTCTATAAAGTTTTATTGAAATCACACTATTCGTATAAATACCTATGTACATATATGTATGTACAATGTATCTATAATATATTCTTGAATAAATTTCTTAATAAAGCGACTTTGATTTCTCGAAATGAGCGAATTGAGCGAAAAGGCAACTTTAAATTCTCATCAATCAGTCAAAACTTATCATAATCAACCCCAAATATGTAAACTTTAATAGATAAATATTAGGCATTTATTTTTTTAACCGTAAAATATTCAAAACTATTCTCAAATAGATAAGATATATGGAAAGAACCTTCGTTTTTGACATTTTTTTCGAAATAAATCTATTGGATGGAGTAACAGGACATTGTTAAAAATCAACGAAGCTTTTAATTTAACGTTCCCTTGATGTGACAAAAGTTTTCCATTAGGTCCATCGATGAAAATCCAAAATTCGCATTTTTTGGTCCAGTCCATATTTTATTTTATTTTACATAGGTATGTATACATATACCAGGAAGGCCTAACGGGTGAACCTCATTGCGACTTCCTAGACAATTAATTACAAATATTTCAGCATTTTTTCTTACATAAATCACTGTGTTTCGAGATGCTGGAGAACACGAAATTAACTATTAATTAATTAATGAATTAATCCGTAGCGACATCTATGGATTTTGACTTGTTCAGATATTTATGACATAGCGGGTAGGATTGTTGACAATTTGATGGAGGTACCGTTTTAACAATGAAATCAGATAAATTGGCAAACTCTGGTAAGAAACGATCGACTTGGAGTCACAAATATCCAAGTCTGACCAGCAGCATTAAAGATTAGCACGAGATCGAACCCGGTAATCTCTCGGTGCTAAGCATAAACGCAACCACTGAGCCATATTGCTGGCTATTTGAACTAGAAAAATATATAAACGACGCGATTAAGTCAAATAAATTTCATTTCCTTTTGTATATAATAACGCAGAAGAAGGAAAATAAATATGTATCCCAGTGGCCTGATAAAATTAAATAAAAAAAAATATAATATATTTATAATAAAGATAGCATACGGCACGTCGTCTGAAGTGGAAGCAAGTATTAAAAAAATACAACAAGAAGAAAACTTTTAATTTAGACTTTCGAGAAGTATGTAAATTGAATTACGTGAAAAGTAACAACTTTTTTTAATTCATACTCCGCGATGTACATACACCTGTAAAAAAAAGTAAACCTGTCTATGTGTCGTAACGTTCAGCGTCCAGACTGACAAAGTTAAAAATTTTAAAAAGGAGGGAATGGGGAAAAACCGAAAAAGTTAGGGGCACGAATTTAAATGCCATTGCGAATGAAATTCAACGTCTGTTTGAAAAGTTGGGAAATTGTTTGCAAATTATGCAAATACCCTCACAATAAAAATACACGATGAAATGTGTCAAGAGACTCGCCCTTAACTGACCTAGGCGGTCCCATATAAACGCCAGTCTGTCGACTTCCGGCCGTGCTGGTGGAAAATGGCAAAGGAAAATGGAAAAGCTCGTGATTTATTTCAGTCGCGCGTGTTTATCCCGCGCCCTGACGTCATCCGGAGGCTTTATCTTCGAATTCGGCTGCGCGATAAGGGCCTTTATCGTCACACGACTTAAAATCCTCGGATAAACACGCATTATTATGCTTGTCGTACGCAAACATTGGTTTTATTATTATTTTTTTTTTTTTTGAAAAATTTGCGACAGCCATCTAAAAGTATTAAAAAAATTTTTTTAACATAAATGAAAATGACTGATGAAAGATTTGAAATACTGATAATGCCGTGAACAATTTCCGCTTACCGGATGTGGAGGTTATTTTTTCAACTTATTTATGAAAATTGTATCAAAGTGCAGACCATTTAATTTTAGATTTAAAAATGATCTCTATTTAAAAAAATGAATACGAAAACATTATTAAAAAAATCTTACAAAAGAAATATAATCTATATATACATATATGTATATATATATAAAAATGAATGTCTGTGTGTGTGTGTGTCTCGAATAGGCTCCTAAACCACCAAACCGATTACGATGGAACTTTCAGGATTTGTTGTATGCATGTCCGGAAAGATTACTGTGAAAAAAAATCTCCCAAAAACGGGAACGGAAACTGGAAAAACGGGAATGAGTGTCATTGCAACGCAATAATTTCAAATGTGTTCGCTACATGCGTTTTTCCGACAAATGGGAACAGGAACGAGAACGGGAACGAGAACGGGAACGGGAACGGGAACGGGAACGGGAACGGGAACGGGAACGGGAACGGGAACGGGAACGGGAACGGGAACGGGAACGGGAACGGGAACGGGAACGGGAACGGGAACGGGAACGGGAACGGGAACGGGAACGGGAACGGGAACGGGAACGGGAACGGGAACGGGAACGGGAACGGGAACGGGAACGGGAACGGGAACGGGAACGGGAACGGGAACGGGAACGGGAACGGGAACGGGAACGGGAACGGGAACGGGAACGGGAACGGGAACGGGAACGGGAACGGGAACGGGAACGGGAACGGGAACGGGAACGGGAACGGGAACGGGAACGGGAACGGGAACGGGAACGGGAACGGGAACGGGAACGGGAACGGGAATTGCTTGCGTTATTGTGGCATTGCAACGCATGCCGGGTTCAGCTATTTTTCTATAAAACGTTTGAAAAATTACTATCGAATAATATGTAGAAACTCTGACTTCCTTACATTAAGAATTATAGATATTAGTAGTTTTATTATAAAAATTGAATTAAATATTATATCAAAAGTTTTTAATTGGAATCATTAAAAACAAACGTGTAAAAAATTTAAATTCAAAGACAAACTTCAATTAAGCAATTATACGCATCAAAATTATTGATAGTAGATCAAGCAGTTTTTAATTAAAACGATTAAATTCTAATATAAAATACTGTTTTATTTTTCAATATCAATGAAAAATTATAAATGATCACGAATTTGACGCTTCGAAAACGCACGCACACAATGATTTACGATTTCTACTCATATTATTCAATACGCTATGAAATACAACCGTGGCTTTTATAAATCAAAACCGAAATTTGATATATCGTCAGTTATAACTTAACTTAGAAACGGCTCATTAAAAAACCACAACCAAAATATCATACATACGTATTTACACACATAAGTACATATGTACATACATACATGCATACATATCTATAATATATTATACACTGTTTATAATAAACGACCTCACAAAACACACGTGCTGTAATATGTACCAAATTTATTGAACAATATTAATTCAAAATCTATTTAATATATTGAACACATAAATGCGTAACGACTACATACATGGGATTAATTTTGAATAAATGCATTTTGATTAGAAACACATTACGTACAAATAATTATATATTTCGCTTAACTCGAGATTGAATTTGTATATTTTGGATAATACATATATATACGTAGGTACATATTAGTGCTAAAATACAATATTGATATATATTTCAAAATTATTCTATGGGTTGCAATAAAATTTTAATGGCGTTAAATTTCAAAAAAAAATTATTACATTGACTGAAAATAGATGTTCATCAGGTGGGTGCAGATAATCTTAAATGCGGGTCTACCTCACGGGACCAAAAGTGAAAAGCTCGAAAACGCACATATCGGAAGGCAAAGATCGAAAATCGAAAGATCTTAAGTCGATAGATCAAAAAAAAAACGGTGCGTGGTAAACGGTACTATGTATATATAATATATATGAGTGGCATGCGGTGAAATTGTCTCTCTTTTTGTCATACAGCCTTGTTTAATGTGCGCGCGCAGAATACGGGAGGAGAAGCCTGTTCCTCTTGTTCCTGTTGTATCTTGCTTGCGCAAATTAAGTGAGGATGTACGACAGGGGGAGAGAGACTTTTACCGCACGCCACTGATATGTATACTAACCGTTTTTCATATGTATGCATGGTAAACGAACATTTTCGACTTTTTAACATTCGGTGCGGTGACGGTCACCCATTCCTGGGTATCATATGTATATTCAGTTGAATGTTTCAGTAGTGTGTATATTGATTATCCTTATCTGCAGAACTACAAATTATAGGCTAACCCTGCTTTCATCATTGATTACAGACACGCTATTATGTTACGGAATACATCTAGATAGCATACAAACACTACTGATTATGCTCGCATAGATAATATTTAGGAATTTTCACACAAAATATATTTGAATGGTCCTGAAATAATAATCGCTTCGACACGAGTCCACTTATGAACATATATATTTACTACGATATGTACGTATAATATCATATGTATACTAAATATACTCGAGATAAAGAAGAAACTATATTTATGAGATAGATTTGGCGTGATTTCTTCCCTATTTTTCACTTATTTTCACTATCAATCATCGTTCAAGCGTCATATCATGTTTCAACCAGCGGATAATATTGATAAGCTTCATTGAGCACTGTTACGTTCCATCAAGCCTGCTCGAGAGCGATCGGCCGGACACATATTCAGAAACAAATCAAAATAACACGCTTCGTGTACAATTGAAAAATATGGCCATTTCAAGTATCGACAGGGAAGACCTTCGAGATTTAAATAAATCGACGAAAAAGTCTGATGGACATGAAAAGATTTTTATTCAGGCTTGAATGTATGTGTTTCGTAAGGGACTGCGTTTTATTTGAGCCATTCACAAATTTCACTTAAAGTAAAAAATATATAATATTACACTAACCAAACTTTCGAACGGTGATTTTTAATAAATAAACTGTGGATTATTTTGGCAGATTATTATATGCGTTAATTAAAAACTAAATTGACAAAATGCATGGAACATATAAGTACAATACATACATATGTATATTTAAAGACTGCCGAAACGATATAACGATAAAAAATTGATACTCTAATATTGTACGTAAATTCATGTAAAAGTCTTAGAATAAATGTTCGATTTAAATATTATTAAATTTCTGTACACAATTAGAATTCTGTATAGATTCCCCCTTTTTGAAGACTTTCAAACTTTTAAATTACAAACATGTTTTTAAACTTTTACGCATATAATAAACGGAAAAGCTTGCGATGCAAAAACAAAATAATAAGCCTATTGCATATTTCATATGAAAAACCGAGTTTCCATAAAATAACAACGTAATCCACTCAAGTTGCCTTCAACGCGATGACGTCGCAAGCAAATAAATACATAGCTACAAAGGATGGAAATTTCATAGAAAAATGATTTACCTACATATGTACATACATATATGCATATAAAATCGTATACTGGTTCTATTATAAATTAATAAGGCAATAAAAGAACGGACAGGAAAGACGCGAAGTACAATGAAAGATGCTAAAGAGTAATATCCGTAATTTATTTACAGGAATCGAGATCAAAGGAGCATAATTAGAAAATACGGAAAGTTTTCCTTCAAACTTTCCCGGGAAACATCACCACCGACATTATGGACACGTAACCTTATCTAATTAAAAGGTAATCCTAACTTTGCCTGTCGTACTTTCACCTCGTTCAAAAACACATTGTAACTTTACAAACAAAAAATATACAAATGATATACATATATAATCGAAATATATTTGTAAACGTCTGTGTGTGGAAATTTGAAGTGTGCCGATCGTATTTCCAATTAAATTGTACGACGACGAAGTAACTTTTGATAAATCGTTACCGCGTCCCAACGAACTGTTAAAATTTCGCCGTATAAAAAAAAGTATTTGTTTTATAAAAAATCGTATTTTTCACAACCACGTCCTAAAATAGATACACTCCGAAAAATTTCAGAATTAATATACATTTTCATGTAGAATATTTGACGGTTTAAATATTCGAAGAAGATAAAGTCAAAGCCACGTTTGCGAGCGAGTGGTTCCACAAGAAGTGAGAAAATCTACAAACTCGGACGTCACACAACTTCCTCTTCTCAAGTGACATCTTCGCAGTCGTATTTATAGTACTTTTAGCACTCACATGAGAATGTCAAAGCTTCACACGAAACCGTACATATTCAGAAAATTTATAGATTTGCTTGAAAAAATTTTTGTCCCGAGTGAAATTTTTATTTGTCGCTATTTTACGTATGGATTTATTACAGGAGTTCAATTTTATGAGACAGTTTTCTTCTATATACACACACACATACATATTTCCTATAGTAAAATACGAGAATGAAAAAATAAAAAATAAATCTACGACACAATTCTTACAAAACCTATAAAAAATACCCGCCCGCCTCCGAAAATGTACGTAGTGGTATATGAGCTGTTCAGCAATATCGAATACAAAAAACGTTTATTCGGATCCCATGTGAGTAATATCGTCGATATAGAATTATAGTGTTGACATACATATAATAGGCATTGTTAGCCTCGATTATAAAATAGCCATCTTTAAGATAGAAAATTCCAAAAAAAAAAAACAATATTACATTTAACTCTATACAAATTTATATACGTATGTATGGTCACAATTTGAATTCCAAGCAAACAAATCTACCTTGACTCGAATTAATCACTAAAGGTACCCAAAGGTGATATAAAATCTGAAATCCCCCAAGTCCAATTTCACTGTGCTTTGTACGGACGTAAATTTTCCGACTGTTCCACAATACAACAACAAAAATTTGTGTACATAATTTTTCACACGTTTCTTGAAAGTTTACATTGCGCATTTAATACCGCCTGATTTAATAATGCAGGATTTAGAGTAGTTTTGATTAATGAACATATGCCACTTTAACGCAGTTAAGTGGTTGGGATTATACATGTACCTATGTACAGTTCATAATACTAAATGCATTGAATATGTTTTATGTGGCCTTATTCCATTAAGTGCTCGTGGATAGTACATATTTACTTAATGTATCATGTTATACACGCACATGAATGTACTGAAATTTTATTTTGCGTCGGCTTTTTATACGTGGACAATAAATAGAAAAGGGCTTATTTCAGGTTTCCCGCAGTAAAATTGGCATTGTTTTCCGAACAGACTATTGTTTTTGGTGGCAAAACGGATGGTCGTTCAACTGATCGAACACTATCCCTACTAATCTCTCACACTGTGTTTGTATCTGAAAGTGACAGATCCGTGTTCAGCTTCATTAAGTGAATCAGATATGCACCATTGTATTCGAGTTGGTGATTTTATTTTAAGAAAACGTCATGTATGCATGTACATATAATAAAATCTATCAATACTTAAAATATATACATACACATGTATACATATACATATGTATAATGATGATTTCAAAAATAATTTTATGGATACTTTTATAAATTCTACAGTTTTTATTCATCAAATACTATTATCGACATAAAATTTATATTTTATATAATTTTGCATATAATAAATAAATAAATAATAAATTCATTTTGATATTGATACATGTTAATTCCAAAATGACCCCTTTTCATTTCAAATTGACACTTTTTCATTTCAAATCGACCCTTTTTCATTTCAAACTGCCCTCTTTTCAATATCAATGCATGCTGTTTTTTTAATTTCGATGAAAATATTGATATTTTATTTAATATTGTATTATAATCCCGGTGCTTGTATAATACTGATAGAATAATATGTTGATTTATCTACATAGATATGTGTTATATCTACATAAATATAATATATTAAATTGGTTAAATCCGACTATAAAATTTTTATCAAAATTTTGCACATAGCTTCAGAAGTTTTTGCACGAAAATACAGAAGAAAAATCATTTCTTTCAAATGCATACGTCAAAGGTATAAATTTGTCTACAAACATACATATATATTAAAAATGATCCAATTCTACTAAAGAACAAACCTATCAAAAGAGTTTTTCAATCTTCAGATTAATTAATAGCTAAAGTTCAGCGGTCGCACTTTCATGATTGAAATAGTTATAATGAAATTTTTATCACCTTCTATTTCAGTCTTCAATAGCACCATCAAACTATCAAACTGCTAAAAGTCTTTTTATTGTAATTGTAAACACCTACCGAAGTAATAATAAAAGAAGTTGAAGCTAAAAAAAAGGAATAAAGACTCAAAGTGAAATCCTCCGCAGAAACGACACTCGTCGTACGCCATTGTTCTGTACTAATTCGTCAATTATATTTAATGTTTCAATGATGGCGGTCACACAATGGTGGCGTCTGTAATGGAGTGGAACGTTTTGTCAAATTTCCATTTTCTTCTTTAATTATTGACGAAACCTTTAGTCGGTACCCTTCGGTCTGTAGCCATTACACATTCCGTATTGGGAATGTCGAACAATGGAGAGCCATCCATGTGAGGCTTTGTTTTCTGACGATGTGTGTATATTATATTGTATATACGAGAGAGGATTTTCCGACGAACAATGTAAGTACGACTACAGACGACGACCACGATGGAAAATCCTTTCTTCGTCATCGGCTCGATAGAGGAATTTAATATTACAGGAAATACGAACATATTTTGTACATGAACATGTACGTGATTGGATGATCTCGTTCACATCAACTGATATAAGTATGAATATTGAAAATATTGCAATGTACACTTAAAAAAAAAATCACATTGTATCTATCTTTAAAAGAAAATATTAGAAAAGTAATATCGATAGTTTATATTATATATTATATACATATTTAGATATGTATGATTATGTTGTTTTTGTGACGACGTAATTTGTCAATGTTATGTTATTTTACATTATTATTTGATATTGTTTCTAAATAGACAGAAATTTAAGTTTTTAAATAAATTTGATTTCATAAGAAGAAATAATAAAGAACAATCACGATTTTGCTATTTTTTTAACACACTTTTATTTTTGATAACATATCAAATTTATGTAGTATTTTGAATACAATTTGTAATTAATGAACAACAAAAACGCCTAAAATTATTAAAAATACATTAAATATTTATTAAAAATATAAATTAAAACTTTTTTCAATTCCATTAAATAGCTGTATGAGACTTAAATTACGACGAAATAATTTGCTTGAAAAAAATCAGTCGTTTTATTGAATTCGATTCAAAGGTTTTAAAAAAAATTGTTTACAATTTTAAATACGATAATAGAAGCCTTTTTGAAGACTGATTTTCATTGGAATTTTATTATAATAAAATTTACGTCCATTATAAAAGAGGAAATCGCAGAATGGACGCTCTATTGTGCAACAATAGAATGAATTCGGCGGAGTTTTTTTTTTATAATATTTTTATTTTAAAATAAAGGATAATTTTTTACATATAAAATATATGTATACATATGTAAGAACAAATAAATCACTTGATTATATTAAAATTTTATATAAATCCACATGCGAATGCAATTTATTCATATTCGCATAAATTCCATATTTTTATTGAATTATGTATACATATGTACAGTGGCGGACTGGGACTGAAATCAGTGCATGCCAGGAGTCAAAGGGGGCCCCCGGGGTTACAAAAATTTGTCCCCCCCCCCCCCATATAACAAAATTTTCTTCTTTCCATCACGCTAAAAATCAAGGGTAAAAAATAAATGGAATTTAAAAAAATAGAATAAACAAATTTAGGTACAAGAAAAATGGCAAAAGCAAAATAGATCCATAAATTACATTGTATATTTAGTTTTAACCCTTGTCCTAGGTAAGAATGCAAAATTGAATATTTTTTTAAAAAATCTTTTTTATATCGGAATAAAAATGGAAAATATTCTTTGCATACACCTTATTGAGTTATAAAATATGAAAATTTTAGCTTTTTACATAATATTTTTTCAAAAACAACTTTATATTTTTCATATTTTATAACTCATTTTTGAAAAAATCATTATAAAAAAATATTATGTTAAAAGCGCCGCAGGCAAAAAATTTTTTCCAAAAATCTTCACATGGTCAACAAAATAAAGAGACCATCAAACTGAGTCACTAAAAAACTATCAATTAACTTAATTTCTACCGATTGTCTTTTCACTTTACCTATATACATATGTACGTAATTACAACAAGCGAAAATTCGAACTCAGAATCGATCACTGATCACTAGTCACCGGACCCAGAAGGTGCCGCGTATTGTTCAAATGTTGTAAATGCTTTGTTAAAGGTTTGCCGAACCTTTTTTACAAAGGATTTATAACAATGGAACAATGGATAGCACTGTGACTATCCTACATCTACTGATCACGTTTACATAATATAGAAAAATGTGTGCGGCTCTGTGTGTCTGAGTGTGTGTTTCTGTGTCTTTTTATTATTTTATATATGTATTCGTATGTATAAAATTATTTTTATCTCAACCGGAAGTAGTACTTTTACCCTATAAGATCGAGGTATTTTTATTTTTTTCTCGGAAACTTTTCGACGTATTGAACTGACATTTCATATCTATAATTATAAACCTAATGCTTGATATATAAAATTTCGTGAACACCCGTTGACCGAAAGTGACAGTTTACTCCTGTTGGCAGTTTACCGGATTTTTCTTCCACTATTTAAAATTGTGTATTTAAATCTTACTATATCGTCGAAGTATGTATAATCAAATGTTATTTTGAAAGTATGAAGTAAATTTAAATCGCTGGTTGATAATGAATTGTCCTATCAAAATTGTTTTAAGCAATTCAGTTTATATTATTCACAGAAATTCGTTTATTCCCATTTTTATTTCAGTAGGTAGTCGTTACATAGATATTGGTATATACATAATCTTGAGGTTGGAAATGGGCCCGGCAAAAGGGCCCACGTAAATGTTGAAACTTACATTTCGAGCCTAATAAAAAAAGTTAACCGATCCTTGCACTGTTAAAGCAGGTATTAGTTGTTTGTGTATGTCGTAAGAAATTTGTTTTGTTGAAATACCCAAACTTTAGGTCCCAAAGTGCAATATCCTATAAATTTTTACACACGTGAAGTAGTTAAAAAGTTATTTAATTTTACTGAGGGCCCATATTTTCTAAAAGATAGTGGGGCCCCCATGCCATCGGGCATGTTCGCTTGTATGGCCAGTCCGCCACTGCATATGTATATGTATCTAAAAACTCGGCTACACCGTAAGATGATTCCAATTTTCCCAAATGACTCTTTTTTCCGTTATAAACTGGAACAATCCGCGCTCTAACGACGTACGTGCTTCGAATTTGAACGACGAATTTGAAATTGTAATATTTTTCTCCAACGAAAAAGACGAAAATCAACAACATCGATTGCACTGATCTAATCGTTTATTCCGAATACGCATTACACAAATCATTAGTATGTATTTTATATATACATATACAGTACAAGTATAAGTGAATAGAACGAAAGCCGACTACAAATGAAGCTGTTATATTTTCGCCGACGAATTCCAATCGCTTTTTCAAAAAAATTCAATGCAAATAGTTCCCAGGAACGTTTTCAAATAAGCTGCTTGAAAGAGTGATTTTTTTCCGTATTTGATTGTGAAAAATAAATGTGTACATCAAATTCGCGTCTGATCTACGCTTCTAAACATACCAATTTGTATTTGAAAAGTGCCACATGAAAAAAAAACTGTTGCAAAACTAAATATTTACACATTATTGCGTATCAAGATGTACAAATATTTATTTGAAAAACATGTTTTTTTTTCAACTTGTTATAATTCGTGCATATGAGACATGTTCCAACAGTTAATATATTACGACTATCATATATTATACTTTTATATATGTATGTAGATAGATATTTCTGAAATATCCATGGAATGAATTGACCAATACTGAAGTATGCTAGGAATTAATTCAAAGGTGTTCAAATATTCGGCAATGAAATTCCTTCAATCGAATCATTTCATAAGTAGAGGATATATATTTTACGGAAATTGTACAAAAAATCAAGAATCAATCTTATTTATACAAAAATTGACATGTTTATGTAATATTTACGTACGTATATACACGAAAAATAATCATAGAAAATTTTGTATACCCTATAATAAGCAAATAGTTTCGGTTTGTTCTAAACAAATATTTGGGCTGTGGCAAAAGTTTGTCGAATTATTGAATTATAGGTAGCACAATAACAAATCACTGGGGAAATTTTCACCGATACAATGCGTCATCAATCATAAAGGACCGTATATATTTTACTTTTAATATTTTTACAGAAATAATCCAATTGCCGATAATAAGGCAATAATAAAAATAATTCCGACAAATGATATAGAACGGGCACGTTCTCGTAATACGAAACCCACGCAAAAATAAGCTAATTTTGACGCACAAGCTAAGCGTATTCTTCTCGGGAAAATTCAAGAATTTTCCATCGCAAGAGTAGGCACTTTTACACCGAGTCGTCTTTTTCTCGGAGTATTTCGCAAAACACTTCATTTTCACGACTCACAAACACGAGACCCGAATTACAAGTTTGAACACTCTTAAGGGCGTATCAAAAACGATGATGCTGTGAAAATATACACATATACCAATTAAATACCATTGTATTTGAAATAGTATAATATATATGCACCTATTTGTGGAGACATTTTCATGTAATTAGGATAATTTGTTGTAAATGGGACATTTTAAGTATCAGTTAACGCATGCATCACAATTTGAAATTGAAATTTTTAGAAACAAGTTGAGAATATAAAATGAATTGTCAAATGAGATAAGCTTGTAATCATTCCAAAGTTAAACCATCATATTATATACATATGTACATATGTACATATACATATATAATAATTTTTACAAACCAATTTAATTACATACATGGAAGATATGATCATTTAAGAAATGATTGATTGACTTATTTAAAAAAAAAGCATATTTTATGTATTTTTAAACCAAAATTAATATTATTATTAACTTAACTATCAATAATTAATCTCAAAATAATTTCAAGAGTATTTAAACTTAAAATTTGAATAATCCTCAACTATACATTTTTTGATGTAGGTTAAAAATATAACGATATAAAACCACAAAAGCAGCAAATTTATCAAGAAATCTTACATCATTTGAAAAAATCTTCTTTTATTACATATTAATTTAATAACATATTTACATATATGAGCCGTTATATTTGAGTGGCGGATGTCTAATTTTCAGTTCCAAAAACATTATTTCAGTTTGGCCTAATTTATATATAATTACCACTATTTTTAATTCAATGTGTCCAGAATCTTGGAAAGGCAGAATAAAGTAATTACAAACTGCCAGTATTTTTAATTATTGTGAAACGCAAAACACCATTTTTAATGTTTTGCGAGATATTTTTCGAAATGAAGTAGACTTACGCAAATTTAAAATATAATGAATCATATATCAAAATACAATATTCTAATTTTATTTACAAAAACGAACCTTATAAATAAAATTTACATTAAAAATTGGAAACGATTTAATCGCGTCAATATTTATATGTTTACAAAGCGCCCATCAAATTTTCCGAGATTTAAGCAAGCACCAAATTGATATTAATTTATTCATACCTATACAATACATAATTCAATCAAAACTCGCATAAATTTCCTATCAAATTTGCAAATCAAAACGAATTCGACGCAAAATTGACACCATCATCACACAGATCGAGTCACACGCCCACACCAATAATACACATTATTAAAGACTACCAGCTTTTACATTCATTAAAAAAATTATTCAATTAGATACGAACCCTTCAAATCACATGAGCGTAATAACTGCTTACATATTTATGATATAAAACAAGCGTTCAAAATCAACTAAAAGCAAACTCAATAAATAATTGTAAATAAAAAAGTTTCAACAATAATAATGACTTTCGCAATCATCAGCATCATGTGCGTACAAACACTAAATTGAATTATATACATACATATACAATGGATTCGAAAATATCGTATGCATGTACATATGTATACATTCAGAGCGAGCGCACGCGAACTGATAAAATCGAAGCAACAGGTTTTTATACACAAATTTTGACGTACGCCAGTCTAATGATGCGTAGCGTAACTTACGCGTGCGTAACATACGCACCTAGTGCCGATTGTAATTATTCTACGACGTGTAGTTGCACTTTTGATTTTTTTTTTCAAATTTTTATTTATCAATGTCCGTAGTGCAACGATGGGTTTTCCGCGGTGGACAATTTCCCCAAAGGACTACTTCCGGTTGTCGCGTCAAACCCCTCGCGTCACTTCCGCTCGGGCGGAATTTTCGGATGTGCGGATCCAGGGGCGGCACAGGGCGGCCTGTTCAGGGGTTTTTCACGGTTGAGGAAAGCAAGAAAGCGGCCGCTCGCAGCCACTGCCGGCGCGGCACTGGCGCCACTCGTCAACTACAGCCTCCGCCCCACGCCCTGCACGCCCCTGGATGATGGCTCTGTTTACATACAAACCCACTGACCAAAGCCCCATGCACGTCCCTGACAACTGTCGCCCTGCCTACAATACCAGGTGCACCTAGGCTTTCTATGACAAATATATGTGACGGAAGAATCTACTTAATGATTCCAGCTGCTATAAAAGCATGCAAATAATATACATACAAATGTATATGTAGTATATCATTCACTAGCAATATTGCAGCTAAAATGTGAATCATCGAATATTTGAATGTATCCACTCGTTTTATATTCAATAACAATACCCGGAAGATGGAGCATTTCTTTATAAAAAGAGTGTAAAAACAGGGCCGTAGAGAAGTTATAAAAGCGCAATCTATTTCCGACATTTTCCTACAATCCAATTTTAAAATGTCGAAATTCTTTTATTTCCATTTTGTGTAAGACCATTTCCATACATAAATACAGTCGTAATTTCACCAATCAATGTAACAAATGGATTAACTTTCGAATATGTCTGGCATACTAATATATGTAGGTTGATGCATATACATATGTATGTATGTACATACATACTATAGTGAGCACGTGTAAAGCATTAGCTTGCAACTAAACTATCTTCTTTTTATTTATGCATATGTAACTTGGCATTAACAGTTTGTCAGATATCTGCTCTTTCCTCAATTCGACCTGAACTTGAGAATAAACCTTATAAAAAGCCTTGTAAAAAGATAAATATCAGTATACCTTGGGTATTGGTCGAGTCTCTATTTGTTAATATTTAGCAAATTAATGGAAATCTAAAACAATTCAATTTAAAACAATTCCGACCCCGACTCTATAGCTCTGGTTAAAAGCATTATGAATTTAATCTTTTATAATCTTGAACAAAAATGACCATAGCTAAGACGACTTTTCGTTCACATAAATAAGTAGTTTCATCTCATTTCACATGAATTTATTTTCAAGAAAATTTTGACAAGTATAAGAACATAGTAAGAAACTTACAAGAATTGCTTTAAAAATTGTTTTAAAACAAAAAACTTGATAAGATGGAACAAAATATTATTTTTGAATGTATGTACATATATTATACATATATAATGTAACATACCTTACATAACTAATGTACCTATTCGCATAGCACATATTCGGACCAGAGTGTTCCCACTTCATTATGAGGAATATGTGAAGTGTGTTATTAAGAGTGCTTATCCAAAAGTTGTTCCATTGCCTACCAAAAGGAGTTAAGATAATTGAGCAACGATTTGATAGGAATAATGAATTTGTGGTGGTGCTGTTTTTGAACAGAAATATTGTCAATACTATTTACAAAAAAAATTGATTAAAAACAAAATAAATCATCAAAAAGCAAGTTTATCTGGTATTACTAAAAAAATCTCAACTCACATGCTAAATCTATCAATGACAAAACTATCAATTACATTAAAAGTGGGAGTTGTTGTAACATAAATCTTGGAATTTATTATTAAAACGGTTAACAATAAATCTCACTTGCACCTAATCCGATATGAAGCCAGGAAAAGTCGACTTTGACATGTATTATATTTGACACGTTTGAACAAAAGTGTGACATGCAGTATTAAAACACGAGAAAAACATTGTTTATTTCTTAAATCTTTAATACATAAAGATTCTGCAACATCCTCAACATTTTAAATTGCATTATGAGCAGGAATTTTTCATTTTTTCAGACTTGTATTATCTTAGATGAATTTTTGTTTTGTTTTTCGCTTCCCCTTCATTCATTCAATTTCCCGGGATGAACTCGATTAAATTTGTTTTTTAGAGCATTTTTGAATGGCAAAGAATTTGGAGAGAAACATAACATTGTATAGTATAAGTAAAATGAATGAAACGCTAGAAATACTATCCTACGCAAGACGGCAATGATTTACGGACGCCAAAATAACAAACGTGTTCACTCTATCGTCTTATTTTCCATTCCATTCATTTCTTTGGAACTCTTAGAAAAAAAAAGCAAAACGGAATGTAAAAGCCTCATGTCACAGCGGTAACGAGCGACGAAACTTTATGTGGCATTTATTATAATGTAGGAACAAAAAAAAATACAAAATATGGGGAGTTGCGTGTAAGCCTGCAGCGGCACAAAGTTTCACGAAATACATCACATAGAAGTATTACATCATATAAAGTTGGATTTTTTCGGTTGTTTTCTTTTTTTTTTTATTTAGACTTAAGGTTTGGTGCGGATTTTATCCGGGAATTGATCAAAAAGGGTGAAAGTTCAGCTGCGGATAGTTTATGACGTTATGAGTATGAATAAAAGTTGAACAAAAACTTCTGATCATTGAACATGGAAGATACTCGCTCATATTTTTATCTAAATTCTTTAACACACTGATTTAAAATTTAAAAATCAATTTTTAATCAAATTTAAAAATCAAGTTTTCAAAATATTATTATTATAATCTTCATTTCTTGAAAATACACACACAGATTTAATGTTTTTTATCCATTAAAACTAACGTTATTATTTGTAAATATATGCTATTAACACAGATATGAAAATAATAATTTAAAATAAAAACCATAAATACAATAAACATTTTTTTAAATATATTTCCAAAAAAACGACAATTCAACGTTTTTCTAATTTTAATTATAGCCATTTAAATCAATATTTGTATGAACGTAACTACATAAATGCACATACATATAAGAATGAAGAGATTAAAAACAATTTGAATTCCTGAAATGTTAATTACTCAAATTCCACTCACGAAACACAGTAGATTTTTCACAAATCAAATAAAATTTAAATATCAACGTAATTTAAATATTGTTTTAATAAACACGATTCACTGTAAAAAAGCTAAAAATATTCTCATCCTGGTTAATAAATGTAAATGGAGGAATAATTAGCACTTTTCTATTAATTGAACGATAATTAAAAGTTGTGAAAACACGCACTTCATTCTAGCGAAGAATTTATTATTTTTTCATTGCGGAATTTAGAACTAAGTAATACGAAAAATAATGTCCAAATAACGCAAACTACATATTTTATTGAGTGTAAAAGTGGATAAAATTCTCCATTCATTTTTTCAACATCGAAACATAAATGTTTAACTCGACATTTGGACGTCAAAAAGGACTCCATATTTTATATACACGATAGACTAACCCTAATTTAATAAAAACGAATTTCGACAAAACAATAACACGAGCAATTTCCCTAGCATCATGACTCTTTTACTTTGAATGCCATTTCGTAACACGATTTGAACACGAAAATCTTTTAAAGGATAAAAAAAAAAACACGCGGAAAAATAAATGTACGTTCAAACAAGAGGCAAAATACCAAAAGGAAATAAAAAATATCATCATAGTTTTATTTTCTGGGATATTTGCGCTCGGCAGAATATTAAATCTGCACGCACTAAAATCAATATATGTACTTCAAACAATAAAAGCTATTTATTCCATTAAAAAATATCAATATTCTACAAAAACAACGTATATATGTATGATATACATATGTATATAGGTTGTGCTTCAAAGTGAATTGACATTAGTATTATATAATACAAATAACGTGACTTTTTATATTTTAAAATTGCATAAGGTTCGTTTACGATATAATAAACGAAGTACTTACACTGTTTTTTTTATATTTGATTTAAATATAAAAGTATTAATTATGATATAAAAGTATATTGCTCCACAATAAAGAAGTCATGCCAGTATATAAAACTCAATTTCAATAATTGAATTTTATATACTGGCAATAAAAACAGAATTTCCATTCTTCTGTTTGATTTTATTTTAATATACAACCAAATTTGAAACATACATATGTTCATATTGAAAGATTGATATTAAAAAACTGAAGATTTTACATAGAAAGTAGTCAAGTTTTGATTTCAAATTGACCTACTTCTTTTTAAAACATCGAGTTTTCGTTCCAGATATGTACAAGCAATACTACTTTCTTTGCAACGATACTGAAATGGTCGACAGGGGAAATATCGATATAAAGCCCACCAGATATATGTACATACAGTACTACATATTCGTGTTTTTTTTTTCATTTCATTATTGATGCGGAGGGTATGTGAAGGAAAAAGTATCATTTGCAAAAAAATTCACATAATAATCAAAGAAGAAAATGTGATTTCAAATTATATACATATGTCGGTACATACATACATATTATATATAGACTTGGTTTTAAAAGGAGCACTGTGTTGCCACATTACTTTGTATACATGTACATAAATATTTAATTTAAAATTAAACTACAGTATAAAATAAATAGATACGTATGTGTTCCTTCTGGTTGTATATTACGATCAAAAATAGGATGTCTACTAGACGTGTTTTATTTTCCATCCGATGAAAATTCAATTTTGTCCCGCTAAATTGGCAACAAAGGCACTAAAAGTTTTCTCAGATGATGAAGCAGTACCGGAAACTTGACTATCGAGTAATTGATTAGATTTTAAAAAACCATTAATTAATAAGAAGAGGAAACGTCTATGAGAATACAGACAAAATATGGTTTTGAAAATTTCCCCACAGCCCCACAGCCCCACAAAACAGCCCCACCTTACAAAAAGCATATTTGATTTTGTTCCGACAAAATAAATCCGATTAAGCTAGAGCTGGTTTTTTCAGAAATAAAATATAAAATAAATATTACTAAACATTTATGTAAGAGAAGCTTCTTCGTCTTTTGCGCACTTTGCAAACATTTAAACTCACTTTTCATTGATTGGATTACGTACTTATAGATTTTACATTAATTTACAGTATGCGCAGATCGCAGGACTGTTTTTAATATATGTAAAGCTATATCAAAATAAAATATGCCTTCTTTCGGCCTAAAATTTTTCTTGTACGGATATATATGTACAAGTATATAATATTTGTTTGTCTATGTACTAGATATATTATGTATTTTGTAAAAATAATATAATAATATATGTTGAACGTAGATTATATTTTTATGTATATTATAATATATTTTTATAGTACATGGTATTCAATATGTCCAGATTTTGGAATTAAGATTTTTTTCAGTCAATTCAATATAAAAGAAATCTATCGCAATATAAAATGTACATAGATATTTAATATATTTTATTACAATCGATAGTTCAGAGCATCTCAAAAATATTTAACGTGATCGTCTCTATAGACTTGTCACTCCACATATCGTAGACTCTTTCAACTCGACGAAAATAAAATACACAAAGACGAATTTAAAAAAAAAAATCAAATGGAAAGAATATGTAAGATCTGCACGATATTTTCTCTGTACAATTTCCCCATTTTATTTCGTCTTCAGTAGAAAAATACGCGATTAAATAGTATACAAAATATTCACAGCGATCGTATAGCAAGTAAATGGGGTAATAATTGAAGGTTTGAACTTCGACTGGTAATTATATATGTACATGTACATATGTACATATATAGAATTGTATTCTTTTCGTGTGGGCATGTGAATTTTTACGATATAACATGTGCAATTAGGGATGTATGTGAGCTATTTTATTATTCCTCATAGAAAACATTTAAATTTTATAGACTTTATTACATTATATTCAACGTTGTTGATGAAAAAAAAGAACATCTACGTTAAAACGTATAGATTCCTTTATTTTATTTACTAAAATTAAAAAAAAAAACTCCTTTAATATCTCATATGTGTATGTACATAATTATCTATACCAATATTTAAATACTTTTGTAAAATGAAAACCCAATGCAAAGTAAAGTTCAAATTTAGTACAAAAGTAAACTATTTATGTAACCGAAATTGTTTATGAAAACTCATCAACTTCCGCGTATAACAACGAAACTATAAATATTATATTTCAACTTATAAAATATGTATGTTAAGCAGTCTCTGGAATAAAAAGAACCGCTTTACGGCATAAAGTAAACTACTATTTCCGGAATCATACAAATAAAACTCATTATAATTTACTAATACTAAAATTAATTAAAACTAATTGAACTTTCAGACAGAAAATTGATATTTTCAGACAGAAAATTGAAAAGACGCTTGATATTTTAATACCAAGCGAACAATTCAACAAAAAAATGAAATAAAATCAACATTTTTTATTTATTTGAAGCGAAGATTTATTTAAACATTTTGTTTTGTATAGTATTAAATTACATGATATAAAATTTCAAATACAAATACGAAAAGTATACGCTTTCAAAATATAAATTTGTATATTTTTTTTTAATTTAGGTATTGATGATTTTGTTATTTCAAACAATGGGAGTCGTTTATTGAGAACTGATACAACGGTTGATCTTGGAATATTATTTAGGAGCAATTTTAGATTCACGACTCATATTACTAACATGTGCTGTAGAGCGACTAAAATGCTTGGATTTGTTTTGCGCAATGCGCACTACTTCCATGATCCAAATATTATTGGATTGCTCTATTGTTCTCTTGTTAGAAGTATTTTGGAGTTTGGCGCTGTCATATGGAATCCCAATGAGGCGAAATTCTCTCTCTTGATTGAAAGAGTTCAGAAGAAATTTCTACGTTACCTATACTTGAGACAGTATTGGTATTATCCGTTTTTTTTTCCACAGCGTTTCTGCAGGGTACCTTGGGCTTTGATTCTCTGGCTTCCAGAAGGATTGTTGCCATTTCCAAATACTTCTTTGGAGTTTTAAATGGAGTTGTTGACAATCCTTCGATTTTATCTGAGCTGAAGTTTTGGGCTCCTGAGACCGGTAGAGCGCTGCGTCATCGACGACTCTTTCAACCTATTGTTACAAGAACGTCTGCTTTCAAAAACTCGTCACTGGTGGAGGCTATCCGGTTCCTCAATGTGATAGGAGAACATCTTGACTTGTTTAATTGTCGTGTTGATGAATTGGTCAGCTTCATGAGATTCAACACTGGTTTGTTTGAAAGAGATGTATGAATGGATTTTACATAATTTATATTTTTTTATAATTTTATTTTTAATTTTTTAAATTTGTATAATTTATTATATAACCGCTGTGACGCATTGGGGTAACCTGTCAGGTCACAGCGGTCTTTAATTATTGTTATTATTATTATTATTATTATTGTAATTGTAATAAATAAATAATATATGTAATTAATGTTAGCTAAATTTAGTATTTAAACAATACATACAAAAAAATTAAAAATTTCATATACTATAATTGAAATAGGTAAATGTACATATATAATTACATGTACATATGTATGTATGTATATATATAATGTACAAATAATACATACATACATAGCATTTCAATTCATTCACTTTAAAAACAGGTCCAAGTGCTCCGAAATTATGTTATTCATCTCATTCAATAGACAGAATAATTTTCTCGAAAATAGGCTCGAAAATAAGACCCAAAAGCACCATTTATACTGGAAATCATTTAAATTTGAAAGGAAATGTGCAAAGTTTAAGTCCAATCCTTCGCTATATTGTTCGACCTCGTCGACGGATTATAAACAGTAGAGGACACATACATAGAGTGAAAATATACATTCAAAAATATGTACGCCTTATATAGTATGTACATCAGTGGCGTATATTGGGTGTGTGCTAGGTGTGCGGCGCACACCCGTGAAAACCAAAGACCACATAAAGTAGTATTTTAATACAAAATAATGTGTTGTTGTATAAACAGGCATTGATGTGTATGGTGTATTTACCGCGTGCGCTAAATGTATGGTGTGGTGTATGGTGTGGTGTGCAGTCTGCAGCGTGTTGTGTGATGTGTGTATGTAGTTTGTGCGCCGCGACGAGAGAATACCTATGCCGTGCAGCAAATTGGTGGGTTTGGTTGGAGTGTGCAGGCGGATATTCGCTTGTATAGGTTTGTTCGCGATATTAAGACGTACGGTGTGCTACGACTTCAGAGCACCGCGCACCACTCGGCAATTGACCGAATGCGATGCGACACGTGGTCTCGTACTTTTTCGCACATTCGTATTTTTATGGTCATTCGTATCTCAGTCATACCTCTAATAACTAATAATGGCTAACAGTGTTCAAGACATTTTAACTATTCCGTTTTCAAATAGAAGTTTTGAGATAAAATTAAAAATAATTAAGGATGGGAAACCGTGTCCGTCTCTTCCAAATTTATCCAGTTTGCATAAAGAAAAAACAAAAGTTTACACTAGACATTTTTGCGTTTCAAATTATAAAAAATTCGAATGGATTACAGGCTGTGAAATTCGATCCAAACTTTTCTGCTGGCCATGTTTATTGTTCTCCAAAGATATTAATATGTGGAACAAAGAAGGATTTGCTGATCTCAACCATTTGACAGCAGCACTGAAGAAACACGAAGGATCGCAGGCACACGTTCAATCATTTCTTTCCATACAAATGTTTGGCAAACAACGAATCGACGTATTAATTGACAGTCAACGTAAAGCCGAAATAAGTCGACATAATGAACAAGTAAATAAAAATAGAGATGTTTTAAAACGAATTATTAACGCAATAATCTATCTAGGAAAACAAGAACTGTCCCTGCGAGGTCACGACGAGTCATGTAATTCCGTAAACAAAGGCAATTACATTGAATATCTAAATGCTCTTCGAGAATATGATTCTGTTTTAGATACTCATTTAAATACTGCTACTACCTTTCGTGGTACTTCTCCAAGTATACAAAATGACATAATCGAAGCAATCGCTCATGTTATTAAAGTTCATATAAAAAATGAAGTAGAGTCAGCAAGTTTTGTTGCTATTATTCTCGATGAAACTTCAGATATAATGACAAAATCACAGCTCTCAACAGTTTTACGTTTTGTATGTAAAGGCAATGTACATGAACGGTTTATTAGTTTTACAGACGTTAGTGCTGATAAAACATCTAATGGTCTATTCCGTCACGTGGTGAACATAGTTGAAGAATTTAAAATTCAAGACTGTTTGATTATATTCGATTGAAAAACGAACTCATCGTGCTATATTCCAGCTCTGAATTTTCAGAGAAACCTGTTCATGAATTAATACAATTCATGACAAAAAATAACCTCGAATCTGGTTTTAAAGAGGTGTTTAAGCTGGGAGAATTAATATTAACGATACCAAGCAGTACAGCTTCAGCAGAACGTTCTTTTTCGGCGCTGAAAAGAATAAAAACTTGCTATAGAGGTACGCAAGGTCAAGATAGATTATGTGGCCTTAGCTTAATTTCAATAGAAAAAAAGTTATTGGTGGAATTAAAACAGAAAGACACATTCTATGCAGACGTGATTGAAAAGTTTATGTCTCAGAAACGTCGCATTGAACTTATGTATAAATAACTAATAAATTAAACATTTTTGTAATGCAAAACGAGTATTTTTTTTTAATTGCTAATTTTATACCCTACGCCCTACGGCATACACAGCACACCCGGTATTAACACCCACCGTCCGCCACTGATGTACATATGTATGTATATGCGAGGACCGTGGGCGAGATTTTAGCGGAAGCTGGGTTTGGGGACTGTTTTTATGATCGCACGTGGAAAAGTCCCCATTGGAAAAATCACAACGAAACGAAATTGTTTACCTTGATCGTGGCAAAAGCTCGTTCTAAAGAAAGACACATTTGACGGCAAAGTTCTTGGAACGTCATATTCCAGATGGGAACACGGGAAACCGTGTAAAGTCTCAAAAGCTTTCATTGTAATTTTGTCGAATACATGGATATTTACACGACGAAATTAAATAATACTATTCGTCTTCCGGCATTGAACGAGTTCAAAAGATTCGAACCCCATTGCCTCGAACTTAAATTAAATTTCATTTCGCATTTTGTGACCTGTCAAAACATCGAACACCGTTTAATATAAAAGCCCACCTCTCGTTTCTCTGCCACGTTTCGGCTAAAACGAGGCGAACTCATTTAATATTCAGATTAACCTCGGCAATCAAAGGCTAAATTTAATTTTGTCCGATTTCCGTAACAACCCTTAATAAATTCACGCAGATTTTATATACTATAAATATTGTCCAATTCGCGAAGATTAATTGTATATTTGATTTACCATATACTATGTACCTACAATACAATATATTCATATTTTTTAAATATCCAACGTAAAGAAGAAGAAATAAAGAAACGTATGAAATTAGAATGGAGTGCATTTGGGCGAACGAACGTCGTTTTTTTTTAATCAAAAATGCCACTTCTCCTGAAGAAAAAGACCTTCGATCAATGTATAATATTTTTTCAGTGATGACTTTGACGTATGGATCAACACTAACTCGGACATCGAACGTCAAGATTTTACGCAAAATCCAAGGCACTTAAAGACATATAGAACGCTGTATTCTCGGCATAACGAGGAGAGATAGTTATCGAAACACGTGGGTGAAAAGTATGAAAAGGGTAGTTGAAATTGATATTTTAATCTATATATCTAAGTGTTAAGCGTGTAATACTTATGAGTGAGTGGTCACTAATTTTCTGACCCGGTATTGTTAGCCAAACCTTGGCTACATACATATGTATATATGTACATACAAATACATATGTATATATGTACATACAAATACATATGTATATATGTACATATGTGACTCCAGGTCGATCATTTCCTATCAAAGTTTGCCAATTTATTTAATTTCCTTGAAACGATTCAAACAAATTGGCAAATACCTTTTATATCTCTCGCTACCCACTTTGTAAAATGTATTTATTTTTCGTCCATATATGTATGTCTCTACAATACTGTGTAAGCATAATTGCTTATTGATGTTTATAATTGGCCAGGAAAGTGAATTGGGGTTTATTTGTCAAGTCTTCCTAGTCTGTATAAAACAAAATATATAGTACAACATAAGAGTGAAGAGATTATAATAACAACGGGCGGGCAACGTGGCTACAATAATGGACGATAAGTAGACAAAAGAAGTGCTGGAATGGTAACCGAAAGAATGGAAAAAGGTGAAAGGAAGCCTGCAAAGAAAATGGGTGGATTAAATTAGAAAAATTTTTGGGGTGAGATGGATGAGAGTAAAACAGAGACGAATGTAAGCGTGTTGGAGAGGCCTTCGTCCAGCGATGATGATGATGATCCAGCGGCTTTGTACTCGTAAATAAACAATGGTCACAAAAATTGATGTAACTCTAAAGTTCATACATATGTAGATTTGATTTTAAAATGCTTTTTATTATTACTAAATTATGTTCACAATAGATCTTATTTGTATTTTAATAGCCACTGATCTACTGATGTTTTTCTATTTTAGAATTTTAATTTAATTTTGTTAGTAATCATAGTATTATATTATTATAATGTTAGTGTACGGCATAATATCAAAAAGAGCTCAAAAACCTATTTACAATTCTATTATTCTACATATGTAAATTTAAAATATGATAAACTACGTATTATTTTCATATTGTAATTTATATTATTACTGGTGGTTTTACCCGGCTTCGCTCGGTATTTGCACGTAATATAAACCGCTTAAACATGACAAATTAAATACCAAACATTCATTTGTTTTTTTATTAAATTTATTTGAATAAAAAAACAATATTTAACGACTGACAATCAGAAACGAACGGTGTTTTTATATATAAAGGAATCAGAATAGAAATTGGAATCGAAATATGAATCGAAATCGTTATCGACGTCATAGAAAATTATATTGTTTGATAAAATCATGGATTAAAACTTACATAGATACAAAGTGTCTTTCGAAATTTTATATTAGAGTGTTAAAAAATAAAAAATTAAGTATAAATAATCAAGAAGGAACAGAAGATTTATCCAAATGCATACTCGTATCAATGGTTGTCTAAATTATATATTATTCTATCGAAAATAATATTTTAATGGTTTTCATTTAATTTCATACTGCATGTGTGTTTTTATGTATGGTATGTATGTATTCGTAGAGTGAAATTTTTATTTTTTAGTTTTTAGTACGAGTCTGATTAATCTATTAATTTCTCATTAGACTTGTACATGTTTTAAACCTTTAACTTCATACATGATATAATATAAATACTTTATAAAATCACACATACATACGTACATAGTTTATCAAAGAAAAAACCAATGTTGAGACACTGTATACATATGCACATACATATGTATATACGTCCATATAATAACTGATAGATTACATCGATTAATTTTGAAGAAACTTATAGATAATTCCTTTTTATTAATATCCGATACGTTATTGGGAAATATATATTAATTTCATACGAGTGAGTAATAGCAATGAAACGACCATTCAATAATTATTTTTCTAATAAATAAAGCCACATAACTAGCACACGAGCATAATAACCCTCTTTCAGAAAATTACACACACACACACACACTTTTTATAGCCAATTAATTCCCATAACAACTACATATATATTATATATAATTAATTAATTAATTAATGACGTGAACGCTCGACAAACACATACAATACGTTCTCATGCATACCAGCTCATATGTGTATGAATTATACACATGAATACGTCATGATAAAAATTTACTACGCCCTTTGCAGCAGTGCGTTCATAAATAATATGAACCCTCCGAAATGGAAATTTACACCACTTTCCGCATCGACACAACGCGAAAAACATGCAAATGCGACGTAATTTACGACAAATGGCAACAATTTTCGGACCGTGCGAATATATCGCGCGATTTACATATATCATAGCACAGGCACACGCCCTGAAAAAAATCTTCTCCGTGGGAAAAATCGCACTGGCCGTGTGAAATATGACATAAAATTCATTTGAAAAAAAAAACATCTCTCGAATTTACCGAGTGATTAATTCATCGATGGACATTTTCCCACGTGTCGTCACTGAAGTGTTGAACCTTTTCAGCGTTCCCGTCACGTATTTTCAGATTGGATTCAGACGAAATACGTACACGTGACAGTAATCAGTCTAGCCAATTTTGACAAGCGTAAGCAAAAGACAAAAGGCGTAAGCGCCCTCATCTACATATCACGCATTGTTTGCGAGATTGCGATGGAAGCTGAAAATTTCGTTGAATTTATCAGTTCGACTGTCTTACTTTAAAGTTTAAGCTTACGACATTCGAAGCATCAACGGATAACTATGAATTAACTCTAAAATAAGAAATCAAATTTGAATTCGAACAACTTTCAAATACTCAAAAAATTTTCATCATACACAAAAAAAAAGTATTTTTGATAATTTTTATTATAAAATAAATAATGTTGATAAACTGATTACTTTATTAGTTAATCAAAGCCAGCAGCATAGCTCGGTCGTTAAGCTTCTGCTTAGCGTCGAGAGGTGCCGGGTTCGATCCCATGAGATGACTTCGATTGAAAAAATTTTTTCTGAATATATATATATATATATATATAGTGCTGCTGGTTAGACCTGGATATTTGTGACTCCAGGTCGATCGTTTCTTATCAGAGTTTGCCAATTTTCTCTGATTTCATTGTTGAAACGGTTCCCAGTAAAATTGGCAAAACATATTTTCTACCTACTATGTCACCACTATTTGAGATTGATTTATGTACAATTCATAGATGTCTCGTTAATTTGCGAATTTTTCAGTGTCTCGTTATTCAGCGACTTGTATAATAAAAAAAAAAATCTGCAATGTTTGTAAATGGCCAGGAAGGCGTATTGGGGTTACCTGTAAGGCCTTCCTGGTATATATGTAAAAAATAAATAAATAAGCCTTTTAAGCCTGTCAGTATTTAGTATTTACATTATAAGTAATAAATACTAAAGACTCCGTGTTTGAATTCAATTCATTCTATTCAATATAGTATTAATATAATTTTTCAGGACTTCGTGAAAAGCGTTCTAGACTAAATATACTGAAAATTGTGTAGAGAAATTTCATATAAAATCGCTTCAAAACTAAATCATAATTATTCGCGCGTGAAATAATCCGCTTCTAATGCAAATTTCACGCTTTCGGGTGAACTTTGAAGATTAAAGAAAGCCTTCATGACAAATTCTCATATGCGAAAATTATAATTTGAAACAGCACTCACGCTGAAATGCATTCAGTGGTTAAAATAATCCACAACGATGTGTATTATTTGCTCTAAATTATCGCATACCCGTATTGCGATTTACGTATTGTGCATTTTAAATTTGTTGCAACGTGTGTACATAGTGTAATAATCGATAGTAACTATCCTATCAATATTCATTGTGAAAATTAAAATACGATACAATATTTGTTAAGTGATATTCAACCCCTATTTTCTGCCCAATTCATTCCTAAATCCCACTCATACATATATGTCCAGCAATATGTCTTCTGTCACATCTCCCATTTAACGAAAGCTCTCAAGTTTTATTTTTCTTGTATTTTCAGTATTTTTTTTTGCGCTGTTGTAAGGATACTGTTTGTTTCCTTACTTTATTTTCCTCGGCTCTGATCTATTGCCGTCGTGATAAAGTACGTCTTCAACAAAGTCGTTTTACTCTAAACAGACTCTACTCTTTCGCACAACCTGAGATTCGTACTGAAACTTTGAAAAAGTTATTTATAAGTATCACAAGAAAATAGCATACTTTTTTTGAAACGTGATTTATACTCGACAAGATAAATCGCATACATTTGTATAATAGTATTCACTCGCACGATTTTGAATTTTAATTCAATTTTATTGAAATATCGACAGTATATTTATCAGGTGGGAAGTTCGAGAAACGTACATGTGTATGCATGAATTTACTGAATATATTTTCATATGTAAAGTTTAGTTTGCATATCGTCGCTTCAAATTTATTTCAACATTTCTGCATTTTGCACATCAGTGTTGGAAATTTAAAATTCAATTGGAAATTTCTGCTTACGGAGTACATTTAAATATTGAAAAAATGACACCGAACGCAATATTTAAACCGGTACATACCTTTGGAAAACAATGACGAAACTGATTGGCGATGATTTATTGTACGTACCTGAAAAAACAAAAATACACATATGTTAAAAGAATTGTAATTTAATATTCTGAGAATGTTGTAAGAACTAATAAATTTGCAACGGAAAAAAACACATTTCTTTATATTTACTACCGACATCTATGAATCGTAGATTTATTAATTTTGTTTTATGGAAAATGAAATGTGGTTAAAGTTTTTGCTATTTTATTAGTTTTTAAAAATGACTATAGATGGCAGGAATCAAATTTTAGTCAAATATTTTGTGTTAAACTTTAAATTATTTTAATTCCTTGTTTTTTCATATAAAATATTTTAAAAATAAAATTTAATATTTTTTTGTTTTACTGATATTTAACTTTTTAATGATATTTTTTTAAATATATATTTCCAAAACCCATTACAGTTAGGTGCCGTAAACGACACCTATGGCTTTAAGCTTTGACAAGTATACATTTACAGATTATAAATTTTTGGGCGCACCGACATCTCAGCGCAAACCAACTTATGTATCAAATAAATTTATGAAATTATCATGTAGATATGACCGAAAATTTCAAAACAGTAATTATTTTTGAAAACACATTTGAAACTTATTGAAAAAATTGATTTTGCGCTGAATAGTCCATGCGCTGAATTGTCATCCACTGAGTTGTCTGCGCCGAAAGGTTGGCGCTAAGTTGGTTTGCGCTGATTTGTCGTGCCACCAAATTTTTGATATCTTATTCAAATAGTGGTGTCATGCATAGTGGGTAGGATATGTAGGTTTAGCCAAATTATTGAGGAACCATAACAAAAATGAAATCAGATAATAGGAAACGATCGACTTGGAGAAACAAATATTTAAGTCTGACCAAGAGTACTAGAGAAATATTTCCGAAAAAAATATTTTCCATCGAGGTCAACTAAGCGCTTGAACATGGGAATCTCTCGGTGGTTAACATTAATGCAACCACCGATCTATACAGCAGGCATATACATATAATATATTTTGCCTTCTAACCGTAAATGTAAGTATCACATTGGATTTATTCTTAAATTTGTCATTCCGGAATAATTTTTGCATTCCGAATAGAACCCCTTTGGTCTACGACCTATACTCCAAAATTATAAAATAAATTGTACAAAATAGGGCACGTATCTTGGAAAGGTCGCACGTGCTTGTAATTCGTAACTCTATGGTTTTTACATTGGACAGTGTGACGCGAGCTCCACGTGGTTTGGTGCCTTGTTGGCCCACATCTCCATTCTCATCACGTTAAGGCTTTCGGATCGATGATGGGGGCTTCTTTAGATCCGCATTGGTATAATGCCAGAACTTGAACCCAAAGCCTTGACTTAGAAAGGAGAAAAGCCCCTCCCCCCATTGCACTTCCGAACAGTAACACAGTCAACAGAGCCAACACACCAACATATATACATAGGTATTACATATAATGGACAAGACTAAAGCTTAAGTGACATATTCTAACTTATATAACTTCTTAATAGATTTTTATTTTGTATATATATATATTTGCTGTTCAATTCCTACTAGATAATTTTGGCCATATTACATACTTTAGTGCACTACGTGTTTGTACTGCCATATCATTTCTCACCCGACTTTCGCATGACCCATTTATAAAGTAGGACATTTGAAAGAAACGATTTCATTCGTGTGCAAAAACTATTACGCCATCAAAAATATATAAGGTTAGATTATACCGAAATGCCAGGTAATAAAATTATGTCTGTGATATACATATACATAGGTATATTTAATATCGAGCGAAACCTTTCAATATTGACAAAGCACAAAGATTATATACGGTCAAGCACTGTATTCAATTAAGCATCGGTGCACAGCTGTTGCCATTAATCGAACTTAATTGCTGAACCAATAAAGGCCAATTAGCGGTTTAAATGCGGCTCGGAATGTATAAAATCGTCGTTAATTTTAACGACGGATACTTAAGAAAGGTCGTCGCAAGGGAGAGTTTTTACCGTTGAGAATTCACAATTCGTAAAATTTGTACGTATGTATATTTGCAGGCTTGACGTAAACTTCACGTCGAAACTACTGTCGGAAAATTTCGCGTCTCTTTGGCGAGGGGAAAATTAATTAAATCAAAGTAATTTAGAGCTCGCCACGTACATATACATACGTACATATTCGAGCGGAAAACTCGCGGAAAGAATTCGCACGGTGAGGGAAAATGTTATGGTGCGATTTTTCAAATGAAACTTTTCGTGATTTATATGCGTGTTTGCCGCGAAAAATATGCGGAAAACTTTAACGAAAAAGAAAAGAACATGTACGGCGGTGCGTTATGCCTTTCTATTGTACATACATGTATATGTGTATGTAATACATAACATACATATAAAATAAAAAATGATAAAATTCGCATAACTAACGGTGAAATAGCACAGTACTAAAAATAAGCTCTTATTTTTTACAAACGTATAAAATTGAATGCGACAAACACGAACCTTTTAGATGTATTTCTTTGAAGAATTCTTCAAATTCTAAGAATCGTGATATTATATAATTTAAATTGCAAGAAACTTAACAATATTTCCATAAAAAAATCATTTCAATTCAAATTTTAAAGAAAAAATTAAAACAAATGATATTTTTTTTTCACTTTGAGAAAATATAAACACTTTTTCGATATGTATTTAAACAAAGAAAAAAATAGTAATTTTGAAAACTTTTCATTTTTTATAACGAAGTTGATCAAATACTAATCAATACTAGTGATCAATGTGCCGTACCTTTTTATTTCCTATTTGCAAATCGATTTAACTTACGACACTCAAACACACATGTACAAACACACTTGAAAAAATATTGCCTAGCAACTAATGCTTTTAAATAAAATTGTATTATTTCAAATATTTAATATGAATTCCATGTACTGTAGTAAGTAAGATAAATTCAAAATATTATATTAGGTCATATTACAATTATTTAGTATCCAGGTACAGGAATATAGCACCACAACATTGTATGTATGTAAGCTCAACATGAAGGTGTGCAATTATGCATCTGGGGCATTTCTGAAAATTAGCATAACTGAATCTGAAGTAATAGTTGTTGGATATGTATGTACATACATACACATATACATATATATGTATGTACATATATGATATATTGACATACAACAGTTCTCAATACAAGTACATATGTGATTACGTTCTATTATACATACTATTTGTATTTGTTATTCCAGGTCGATCGTTTCCTATCAGAGTTTGCCAATTCATCTGATTTCATTGCTGAAACGGTTCCACCATTAAATTAGCTAAAAACCACCCTACCTACTATGTTATCACTATTAAAGTATGATTTATGTATAGTAAAATTTTAAGTACAAATTTAAATTCATAGATGTCTCGTTAATTACCAGTTCTTCAGTGTCTCGTAATTCGGCGACTTAAATTGCTGCATTGTTTGTAATTGGCTTAAAAAATACGTTTATTATATGTATATATATATATACAGAGCCGCCGTGGGAAATCCCGGGCCCTGAAAAATCAATTCCGTGCCTTATAACAAACTAAAAAATATATGTTATAGATACATATATTATTAATATAGCTATAAGATCTAAAACAATACCTAGATGTATGTTGGTTGTTATTTTGTAAAATAATTTAATAAGAACGTATGTGTGATATAACAGGGACAATTCACTTTAGCACAAAGAATGAGTGGATCGAAAAATAATGAACATTTAGCATTAAGGAAATACCTATGTATGTATTTTTATGTATAATAGATACGTATTTGTATGTAGAATAATATAAAATATCAAAATCGGTAAATCGAACATCCCGACACGGGGCCCCTGGAAATTTACCCCAGCTCCCCCTCCCCTGATTGTATAAAATTCAAATCAATATCTAATTTAAATTGATTGTCATTATATATGTAACTGCATCGAATGGAAAAATGGGTCTGAAAGTTCTCAAGAGGGTCTCCTTAACGAGACAAGTGGAAAATCTTTTGAAGAAGTCAAGTATATTATAAATGAATAAAGAAAATATAGGAAAATTTCACGTGAAAGTTTCGAATGTGCATGCTATGTAAATTTGTGGGTGACTGAAATATATATCAAAAAACTTATGAGTAAATAAAATTTATTTTTAAGACATTTTTTGTAATATGTATGTATGTATGTATAGTATAAACATACATACATATGTATAGTATAAACATACATACATATGTATTAATGGTGATTTATATGATACCAGATTATATGAAATGAAATGAAAAAGCAAAAAATTAATCCTCATGTAGGTACTGATTGGGTTGGAATTTTCCCACTTATTTCCGAAAATATCATCAATTAGAAAAAATCCAGGAGGTGCCACGTGTCACTGCTAATGAAAACAAACGACTGTGGGAAAAGTACAGGGCCGTTCGCAGGAGGAAGTCGCAATTTCATAATTTCATCTGGCGAACGAGCGGATACTCGATCGCGAGCGCGCGTTCCAACCACGACTACAAGAATGATAAATAAAGAAAAACGAGCCAAGCTGAAGGGGTCGATTTCCCGGAAGAAGGAGGGACTGGGGATGAGCTTTTTTCTGGGAAGAAAGCTCAAGACTGAAAGCCGCAGCAATAAACAATAAGCGATCTCGTCCATAAATAAGAGTGAGATTTCCTAACTCGCCGAGCGCCAACACTGGCATATTTTACGATGGTTCATTTTCCCTGAGATTTTCCATGCGAAAATTCAAAGAGACTCTCTGGCGCTTTTTATTCCCTTTTTTGTTCAATTTTGATTATAATCAAGAGGAAGAGAACAAGTTCGATCCGTTGTTTGGCGTTTTATCACCTAATAAATCCGAAGATAAAATAGAAAAAGGAACAGTCGAGAGCGTTTTCAAATTTATTGATACAACCTGTTTCGAGAGATTTTACCGTTTGGCAATTTTCTACAATCTTATCATATTATACCATAAAAAAACCTAATATGATTAAACAAACTAATTTTATAAATCGATCATTTTAATAAAATAAAATTAACATATATGTATAATTAAGTTAAACTAATCAAACATTGCTGAAAATGAGTCATTTTTGATATTTATATTACTTCATATGTATGTATGGATTTATAATACCAAAACTGTTTTAAATATAAGAAAAATAGTATCTTGTTCTATGAAATATGAAACAGAAATGATTTTAATCTATACACATACATATATATTATTAGTGTTTTTATCCGGCTAAACCATGGCCAATCTAATAGTAAACATTTCATTTAAATTTATTTGAATATATTGGTTTGTATTTTTATTAAATTGAACGTCACGGATTCTACGACCCAAAAAAACAAACATACATATAAAGTTTCTTTCGAAATTATATATTAGATACAAAGTGACGATTTTTTTTTCTGCTCTTAATCCGATTGAATACATTCAAAAGGAATTCTGTTATAAATAGAATTCTTCGTGAGATTACATTGGATATTTTTATCATAATATACATCGACGTCACAGGTTTATCATCAGTTTCAATCGAGCGAGGGGAATCTGCAAGGAAATTGCAATAGTTCTTATTATGTATTCGAGCGGCGAGTGAACGATGCGCATCTCATTCGATACAACGAATTGAACAGCGAGTGCAGTTTTACGCTCGGAAAATCTCCATGTGCATCGTTAAAATGGGGGAAAATGCAAAACGAAAGCCCTCGAAACCTTACATAAATCGGATATGGAGAGGGAGACAGAGAGAGAGAGAGCACAAGTTTTTAAACTGTCAACTCTTTTAGCGACGATAATTTAAATTAAGTTTTTCATTTCTTTGCTGTTAATTTCCATCCGTCTTTGATACGGGTATTTGATGCTTCGGTCATTTTTTCCAAGGATTTTCCCGTTTCATTACGCCACTTTTTATGTTAATGTTGCCGCCGAATCGATAGAGATGGAGCGAGACCACCTGGAGACACTGTAAAAGGATCTCGTCAAATTGCTTTTTTTTCCTCTTTTCACTTCCGAGACGGTAATTTCGATAATATTATTTCGCTAAAAAGTGACGTTGTTTATTTTCAGAATGTCTTAGTGCGTATTATCATTGTTCGCACGAACCAAACGTGCGCATTTTTGTACAAAAGAGTGTATAGAATACGACACAATTCCGATCGTACGTGAATTTCATAAAAAAATGAGACGTCATTTTTACTTGTTCGACTGATTTTTATTTTGCTTGTGTTCTTTCAAATTTATTCACAAACGTCATATATTGGGTCACTATTTCTCAAATGTTTACCGGTTACATTTCGTCAAAAGATTTATTTATAATACCAGATGATTGCATTAGTTTGTGCTCGTTTATCATTCGAAAAACTTTACCACTGTTTTTGGAAAAGTCGGGTATGAACTTATGCAATCATCCAATATATTGCACCTTTTTGTATAATGTTTAATATGATTAAGATGTTCTATATCGACAATTAAAAACTCGTGTGTGTTGTTTTTTCAATATATAATATGTTTCAGAGTGATGGATTGCAAATTGTTATGAAATTTTCATATTAGAAGCCTGTGGGCTCATATCGCGCTTCCTTTACATAAATAAGCACAACAGAGTTTTATCGGAAAATGCTGATGTAAATTAATTAAATTTACTTAGTCTGTATTCATGGTATCGATACAGAAAGTTTTGTGATCATCGTAAAATTAAACCCCAGGAATAAAAGACTTTTGAAATAATATCATAATCATAGGAAAAAAAATCTTATCATATTTGATTTATTTATTATACATTAAATAGACGAATTGCCCCCAAGGCGATATCTACACATGATCAAACTTTTGTACTAAAAATTATTATATTATATATGTACAATACAACAAACTGGTAAAATCAGGAAATTCGATATATGAGCCGTTATATCTGAAAGCGGCATAAGTTAAATTTTATTGATTTAGAGAAATATCTTGCAAAACGTGAAATATAATGATTTGCGTTTGACTACATTTAAAAAACTGATGACGTTTATGCTTATTCTGCTTTTCCGAGATTATGGACATATGGAATTGAAATAAGTGATAACAATTTGTGAGTTAATTCAAACATAGATAGTGTTTTTGGAACTGAAAATTGGACTTTCAAATGTTACGGTTCACTTATGCCAACAAATTTAGTGTGCGATTGTTTTGCGATAAACTGAAGGGGGAGGATATAATGAATATATTAAATAATATATGTATAAGCATGATTTTATATATTATATAATCAAATCTATCAAAATATCACTTGAATTAATATTACCAGAGACGCAAATTCTTTTAACACGTTCAAGTCGGGGAATGCATATTTGCGTCTTTCAATTTTTGTCGAAGAATCGGGGTGCGCATATATGCAATATGTGTCGTTTAGGGGTAAAATCCGAAATGGCATCTTGTTAAAATAATTTTTAAATGCTTTTTATTATTACTAAATTATGTTCAAAATACATCTTATACTGATCATTTTCTATTTTACAATTTTAATTTAATTTTGTTAGTAATCATAGTAGTATATTATTCTAATGTTAATGTACAGCATAAAAGGAATGAGGTCAAATAAAAGGAGCTCAAAGACCTACATATTTACAATTCTTATGTTAAAATATAAATTACAAAAAAGTATAGGTCCAAATATGTAAATGAATATACAAATTCTTAATGATTTCTCTTCAAAATTAACACTTTATTATAAATATAAACTCTTTTTTTTCTTCTGGTAATTAATTTGAATTCTACAAAATATATATTTTCAATTTGAACGCCACCATCTTGAATAATTCAACGTCGGCTTTTCGTTCGTTCGCCAAAAATAGAGAAAAAAAATGCAAATTTTGCAGAATCGACGTAGTTTCAGAGCTCTTTGGAGTCTGAATCGGATTGAAATGCATTCATCACGTGAAAGCCTCGGATCCGACTTTCAAACAAATCGCCCCAGGCCGTCATACGGGATTATTGGTTTCCGTGGTTGTACGGAAAAGTCCCGTTTGTGACGAGTGTAAGGAGAATTGTTTGTTTTCGAACTATATTGAAAACATACCTAGTATGAAAATTGAAACTGGTTCAAAAATAGTATCGAATCGCAAATACGGATTATTCTACGCCTGCTGACGAATCGATTTTGCAAAGTGAATTCGAGAGAGTCGTAAAAGTGCGGTAGTTGGGTTTTCGACTCCGATTGTGAGAGGTAGGCTTTTGCTTTTCCGGAAACGGCCTGCCGCTTTCCGGTCGATGGAGAGGGATGATTTGTATTACAGATAAAAAAGTGCGGGGAGAGCTTCCTGTTGGAAAAGTGCCGGATAACGTGAATCTTTGCATTGCGCTTCGTTTAAATCGATAGCTTGTATTTTATATTTGTATATATGTACAGTAATAAATTTAGTACTGTATTACATACTAGTCTATGTATTTAATTATACGCCACACATCAATAAATATATGTATGTATATGTAGATATAATATAATATGTTACTGAATTTTAAACCTATACATTATCATAAAAAAATCTACATATGTACATATATTGTAATGGGCCCTATTCACGTAATGTCCAATGCCATAGTATGATTCCTATAAATAAAACATTACATAATATATGAATTTCATTTTAATATTAATTAACGACTAAATAGAAAACTCTGCAGTAAGCGCTTTCTTCAAATTTCAGCTTTTCCATTTTTATATTCAGTTTACTAGCCAAATAAATATATGATTTCAGATGTTATCTACATATATATAAAATTTAATGTCTGTTTGTCTATCTGTCTGTCTGTCTCGTATTTATTTATTTATTATTTTTATAATAATAATAACAATTATATGACCAATGTGACCTGACAGGTTGCCCCAAAGTGTCACACCAGTCTTACAAAATAAATAAAATACCAAAGAAAAGAACAATAAAAATTACCAATCATTCATCTTCATTCAAATAGACTCGTGTTGAATGTTATGAAACTGACCAGCTCATCAACATGACAAGTGAACAGGTCCAAATGTTCATCTATCACATTAAGGTACCGAATAGCCTTTACAAGAGACGAGTTATAGAAAGTAGACGTTTTCGCAGGAATAGGTTGGAAAAGTAAATGATGACGCAAAACTCTACCACATTCAGGCGCCGAAAATTTAAATTCCAATAAAATCGAAGGGTTGTTAATTCTTCCCTTTAATACTCCGAAGAAATATATGGAAATGGCAATAATTCTTCTCGAAGATAGTGAGTCAAAGCCTAGCATACCTTGTAAAAAGGCAGTGGGAAATACATAAATAGAGGTAATATTTATATTTCCTCATATAAAGGCATCTAAGAAACTTTTTTTGAACTCTTTCTATCAAGAGAGAGAATTTAATTTCAGTGGGATTAAAGTGTAGTATTAAAGTATTAAGGTATAGGCTCCTAAGCCACTCAACCGATTACGATGGAACTTTCAGGATTTGTTGTATGCATATTCGGGAAGCTTATTGTGAAAAAAAAACGGGAAAAAACCTCTTGATAATAATATTCGTAATAACGATTTTACCGATGCGAAAGTATGAAGCGCCTTGTGTAGTTAAGGAAATGTGTTCGTTGGTAACCACGTTACCAGTTGGTTTATGATGACACGGCGTTGAAGATAAGTTAGTTGACTTAGTTAGCTCCAACCATCACTTGAAACGGGAACGGGAACGGGAACAGGATCGGGAACGGGAACGGAAATTGCATGCTTTATTCTGGAATTGCAATGCATGCCGGATTCAGCTAGTTAAAAATAAATATGTAATTTTGTCATTAATTTTATGATGATTGCTAAAAATATCGGTTACGAATGATTAAATATATGTATATGTTTAGTCTTATTGTAAATTTCGTTCGTTCATGAACACATTAGTTTGCTCATACATGAACCAATCTGAACCAAACTTGGTGAGTCTATTTATTTGAAGAAAGCTTTCGACTTTTAGCACTTGGACTAAAAACCAATAGTTCGTGTATGAACAAACTAGTATATTCATGAATGGATCGAAGATAACACAGACTGTAACATACATACATATGTATATACAAAATGTATAAAATTTTTGTGTTTGTTTATAATGTTGAATTATGAATGAATGTTTGTTTTAATTTGTGTGCACATCAAATTCGTATTGTTCATATTAATCCGTAATTGTACTATTCAATTGGTCAAATGCTTTTAAGCTTTGAGTACACATTCTAAATAAATACATTATGAATAATATTTGTTATACATGTAAATACGTGTTTCGTTTGTAAATGGAAATGAAAGTAAATATATTCAGCTAGTTAAGTTTTTGTTAGTGTTATTTTGTATGTGATTTTATAATTTAAATATTCATATACATGAAAGCAAGTCGTTTGAAAGAAAAGTTACCCATATGTTTATTAATACACAGAGGTGTTCAAAGTTGTGTGATACGTAACATATATCAACCGAATTACATAATATTGCCAATTCTCGTCCACTTCTTGAGTACGTTCAAATCTGAAGGTCTACCTATGTATTATATAAACACAAGTACCAACAACATTATTTTTACGGTATTGAAAACTTGTGTACGACATATGTACATACGAGTATATGCATTTTTCCACTTATTTCTTTGTGAATTTCTAGGTACAAAATTTGAGTATATCTACATTAGAGAGCATATTTTTTTTATTATTTAACTTTATATCTCCGAATTCAGTACAAAATTGAAACGTAGATATCCTCCTAATCTAAAATCCATAATATTAATACAATCTGAAATTATTGAAAATTATTAGGGTATGAAATAAATGTCTAGATAACATATTATAATAGTGTAGTAAAAGTTTCATCGCAAATAACTAACCGGAAGTGAACTTAATAAATAATTTTCTACAAGCGTACGATCTTCACGAAATCTGATGCACGATAAATCGCCGCAAATTTATTACATTCATTCCCTATAAAAATAATGATTTACAGCAAATATGAATCATAATATGGAAATTTCTACAAAATGGACCAACCAAACGGAAGTTGAATTTCACTCTCGCGTTACAGTTTGATTTGTTTGCACATTTTTTTTTCTATACCAACATCATATTTTATTTATCAACGCGCATACTCTACGCAAAGTCTATCGTGCTTTTTGGCCACATTAAGTTTACGATATAATAACCAAACGTCGTAAAATTTACGGTAGCATTACTAAGTCTCATATTGATCGGTTATCGTTTTCCTAGAGTTAATAATTCCACCTATGAGATTTAATATTGCACTCGAGAAGGTTAATGGTCGGGTCATTCTACATACATAGATACATTCATAGGTAGTAAAACTTAATTAAACAGACCGACGCAAATGATCAACATAAATGAGAAGATCGTAATGTAATAAGAACATATGTATATACAATACTATGTATGGCATTAATTATTATTTGAGTCAAAACCGCCCTTTGTTGAGTCAAATCCAACTAAAGCTCGTTATATGACCGATCGCCAGCTTTCACATTGCTCACATTTCATATCGAATCATGTATATAGTACGTGTCTATACTTATACAGAAACTATACGAATATAATAGCTATGTTTATATATAAAATATAAGAATATAAAAAAGTATACATATATAGTTCGGTGCTAAAACGACGTTGAAAGGTTGTCCGAAAAAATATTTACGCAAGCCGATCAAACAACCAAAGTCGATGTTCTACACTAAGTAAGAAACGAGAGAGAAAAATATCCGCAATAGTTCGAAAGGTTGATAATGGAACTCGAATCCCTTTCTCTTTCGTGGGAAACACAAATAAAACGACCGGGCTAAAATTAGAGAAGCGTGTGCAGCTATCGGGAATTAATTCGACCAGTTTGTGTAAAAATGTAAATTTTCTCCCCCGGACTCGTTGATTGATGACGGCAGAAATGACGGTTGAAATCAGAATGGAAAGGTCGGATACAAAAATTAACAAATCCAATTTGCTTCATTAATTGATTCGAGTTCGGATAATTTAATTTGAAGCTCGTCTGCGAAATTTCGTCGGTAAACTTTTGATTGCGCGATTCATTGAAAGTCAATTGTGAATTAAAAATATATAGGTACCAATTGGGCCAAATGAACTTTCATTAAAGGTAAATTAAATCTTTGTCAACGTTAATAATTTATATTACAATTTGTTTTAATACCGATTAATTCAAATCTTAATTCATTTTTCAATACAAATAGACAAATAAATAAATAGGCTAAATACCTGATATAGAGTGTATTGTATTTTATTATTCATATCCAACGTGAATCAGCTTCTGATGAATTTACACACCATTAGTGTATTTTGTTTTTCTATATTATTATATATGTAATATTATGTATTATATTATATGTAATGTGATCATTGTTCATTATTACATATATACGTAAAAGATCCTATTAGACAATAATAAGATTCAAAAAAGGATTTCTTTGGAAAGCTATTACTATTACATTTGTAAGTATTAAATATGTATCAGTTCATGTGTTCACGCTGGTTTGTTCATGAACATACTAGTTTGTTCGTACACGAACTATTGGTTTTAGTTTAACTGCTAACAATCAAGAGCTATCTTCAAATAGAATCACCTGGTGTTGCATGAAAATTTTACCTGACAAAACTTTTGAGCTGTCAAAAACTTCAAAAGCGCCTAGTATATAAGTTTCCAATGAAAATCTTATAGAAACCGCATTAAAAAGTTGCTATAATTCCCGTTTCCTCTAATATTATAATTATTTCAACCCAGGGTAAGCATACATAGATAGAGTATGGAAATTTGTAAAGTTTGTGCATGAACAAATTTATTTTATCAATTTGTGTACACTTCTATTGTGTACACTATAACTGGCCAGATTGCCTCGTGAATAAACAAACTAGTATGCATGTATGTTCATGAACAAACGAAATGTACACTTGGACTGCAACATTCATACATACATACATATAAACTTTGTATGTTTTATATATAGAATAAGTTCATATAATATATTCAAGGTATGCATATAATATATTCTGAATACGTGTATATATTTATACTACAGAAATATATATGTATATATATATATATATATATATATATATATATATATATATATATATATATATATATATATATATATATATATATATATATATATATATATATATATATATATATATATATATATATATATATATATATATATATATATATATATATATATATATATATATATATATATATATATATATATATATATATATATATATATATATATATATATATATATATATATATATTATTTAACATATTTCAATTAGGTACATTGACGTTTACTTGAGAAATTACTGAAGCCAAATTTTCAAAGACGTGTATGAACTTACCCTTTCATGAATAATTTAAATTCTACTACAGGAATAGAAGCCTCAGTTCTTCGTATCGTTCATATTATATACGTATTATAAAACCAAAGTGAAAATGGTTTTAAAAGCGCTACTTGAAACACAATAAAGCGTCAAGAGATCCTAAATACTCATTCAGACTATTTCAGCTATTAAAGTATTGCGGTCTTAGGATTTTGACATATCCAGTCATATGTAAATATAAACCCTATTTATCTTTGGAGAATTCAAACGACTCATTACTTAAGTTCATTACTGATATAAAATCACACGACAGCAAGTTATTCCTTGCTCAATCTACAAATTACATTATTCGATCGGAAAAACTTAACGAGCAAACGTTTACTCGTCACGAAGCGGTGAAAAGATTGACTACCCCTCGACGAAAAGTTCCCACGACAAACAAGAAAGCTCCGACACATCAAATATACCAGAGAGGAGGTAAAAATCTCTCGTATATATTCGCCTCATACATTTACGATGGCTTGTTTACATCCTCGCATAATAAAAGCTTCGAGCACAAAGCCTTTCGGAAGAAATTATATAATTCGCTTTATATAAGAGTTTCAGTGAACTTACTTATTTCGTGCTCAAACTGATATGATGAGATAAAGCATTGCATATTATAAGTAGACTGTAGTATCAACAAAATGCAGGAATTTACCTTCATAGTCCTGCTTAATTTTACTCTATATTTATGTAATTTTTACCTATCATAAATCAGTTTGAATTCGCACTCAACTCTACACTCTATCGACATGTTTCCATTCGCATGCGACGAATCTGCAATGTGGTTTCTGCGAGATAAGGCTACATACCTGATCTCACACCCAAGACTTGTGAGAAAGCTCGCTGGTGAATTCCTAAAGCTCCCACCCACCAAGCCCTTCCTCTTACCACTTCCGGTCCCACAAAACAGGCTCCAGCTACGTTGACAAAGCCTTTTGTTATCCGGACGATTAATTATTGCGATTAGTTTATCGCGATCTAGCGACACTACCAAATTTTAGTGTCGGTATAATTTTCGACCCCACGCCCACTCCTTGCCCTTAGAAACACTCCTGTGAAAATTTTATTTTTAATTTTTAATTACCGTGCAAAATATTATGTAAGATAAGAAACGTTGGTTATTATTCAAAGTGAAACGTGTTTTGTAATCATTAGACGTTCTCAATTGAAACCGATATCATGACAAGATAATATTCACATATTTATGTGAATATTATACAAACATAATCTGTATACAGAAAATATATTTTGAGATTTTCAACGTCAACGTTGCCCTTACCAAAAATTTATTTACTAAAAGTTAGACGTTAGGTATTCGACACAGCTAAATAATTATTTATAGGTACTTTTTAATAGGCAAAAAATTAAATGGTCAGAATTTAAATCAACTTTTGGTCAGAATAAAAATCGAATCTTGGTGAGAATGGCTAGAATAAAATAGCATATGGTGAGACTAAAAGTAATGAATGGTCATATTAAAAAAAAATTCGGGTGTGACCAACCCATGACTTTATTTATGTATTTGATGAATATAAGAAGGTTACAAAACAAAATTCGATATTGAACTGATGACTATGATAGCGATACAAATTGAGCGCAAATGTATGGAAACTTGCACAAAACGAAAGATCTACTTCCGGTTGTCAGATTTTGTTCAAATTTTTTTTATTACTAAAAAATCACTATCAGTATTATACTCATTAAATATCAAGAAAATAAAAATAATTTTAAAGGTCAAAATAAAATAATGAAATATTGTTTTAAAAAAAAATACTACTTCCGGTTTACAAATTCTGACCAAAACCCTACCAGCTCTAAGTTAGTACATAAAGGATAGAAATATAAATTTTCAGCTTAATACGTTCAGGGGTGCGGACAGAGTAGTGGGCACAACATTTTTGATCTTTCTAAGTGAAAAAAATCCCACTTCCGGTTTATAAAATTTAATAATTTTTTTTCATTTTCATCAAATTGCTACAAGAATTATACTTGAATTTTTTTGTGACGAACACACATGTTTAAGGGGTCGAAAAAAATAGTGGAAGAAAAATCGAACAAGAGTAAACTGCTACTTCCGGTTGACGGATGCTAACTAAATTTTACAATTAACTTGGTATTAAACTTAAACTTCTAGATATGAAATTTCAGTTCAATAAACCAAAAGATTTCTGAAAAAAACATAAAAAACTTCGATTCTCTAGAGTAAAAGTACTGCTTCCGGTTCAGATAGAAATATTTAAAAATATGAGGTTATAAAAATTATTATTTGTATTATATTTAAAAAAAATTCAGTCCGATTCAATTAGTGGTTTGGGAGATAATTGAATTCAAAAACTTAAAAAAAGAGGACACCTATAAGGCGAGGTACCATTTCCGGTCAACTTAAAAATTTGAAAAAAATTTACGTCGTGTCGATAAGAATTTCAGTAACCGATACTAAGTTTCAGTTCGATAGAACTAACGGTGTTAAAAATATCCCCAAAATACACACCCACACAGACACACACAGACACACACACACACACACACACACACACACACACACACACACACACACACACATTTTTTTCTAGATCATGAAAACGTGATCAGTGATCGATTCTGAGTTCGAATCAGTCAAAATCTCGAGTTTGAATTTTCGCATGATCACAAAACTTCATCTATTGTTACTACGTACATAGATAAAGTAAAAATGGTGATAATGGTCATAATAAACGGACAAAATGGTTATAATAAATGGTCAGAATGGTCAAAAATAGTGAGCATTAATAATAATGATTTTTTTCATAGACTGGATTATAGTTTATAATGAACCATCCAAAACTGCGAAACCGAGATGCGAATGACAGATCGACCAGTTGTACTTATCTTCAACGTTACAATAGTAATAATAATATTGCCAACTGAAAAAAAACCTTTCGATCTTTCAGAATAATTCTTACCATTTTATATAAATTATGACCAATCTAGTTTAAATTCTGACCATTCAATACAAACTCTGACCGTACAGTACAAATTCTGACCACCTGATATTTATGTTGTCCATTTATATTCTAACCGTTTGCTATTTATTCTGATCAATGTTACATAAATTAAAACCAATGTACATACATACATAGTATACAATTTGACCACAAATGAATTAAAATTCCGACCCGAAAAATACGAGGCTTTTTAATACGACTGACAATTTCAATTTCAAAAGATACCGACCATTCTGATAAATTCTATTGATCACGAAAACTTGCATTGGCAAATGCACATTACACTAATGGACAGATTGACTCATGCAAATTCGGAACTCGAGATACGTATCGAATTTGAATTACAAATTTTCTCCTCAATTGGTAAATGAAATATACATAGGCATAGAAGATAAAATAATATTTTCATACAACATACATCTAATATGTTTTAATTTAAGCTGGCATCAATTAGCGAGCATACACGCGAAAATTTTAGCCATAACTAAGCCACATAAGAACAGTGTCTCATATTCCTTCACCTGTGAGTTTTCTGCTCATTATATCATACACAAAACCGACGACGAGACAAGTAGAAAGCGTTAACAAAATTAGTCTCTCTAAAGGGCTTTCATTTTATATAAACTACGAGTTTACAAAAGCTCCTCCAGTTAAATTTTAACTAGCCAATTCAAGTTGTGTGTGCATTGTTGATGGTTCCTTGAAATGACGACAGCGCCTAAAATTCATCTCGTTAACTCTCCGAGAGCACCTTTTGTCCAGGTATTATGTATCCTATTATGGACATTATGAGTTCCAGTTAGGCCAAAGTAGACCCAGCCTTCATTTATCTTGTATGCTCTGTGTGTGTGGTGTATCCTGAGCCCCTTGTGTGTAAGGGGTATGCTACGCCTGGAAGCTTATCGCGTGCATATAAATCAGTCGTTTTGCAGGTTTCAACCCCGTAAATGCACATTCGAATCTAATAAAACTTTTCATAATCGTAACTGTTCTCTGCTAACCGACTTGTGCAGCCCTATTACCAGACTGGATTGTTTTGCCAAGTTTCATTTGTAAATTAAAAACGATAGTAGTAAACTCAGCCGAGTTCAAAAGTATAAAATCAACTGCTGCTATCATTTAAGTTTAAACTTGTACAGATATTATTGCAGTACATGAAAGTTTTTTGTTTGTATTTGAATTTGAAGAAGCCTAGATAGGAAGACAGACTATTTTATTTTATTTTATTTAAATACATTCATTTCCACCATAGGTGTTATGACAGGTTGCCCCAAGTCGACACCTATGGTCAAATTTTTGTATATAAATACTAAACATGATGAGATTTTGGGAATTATTAATTGGTTTTGTAACCACATACGAAATTTTGATTTACCACTATGTACACATTATATATACTGTAAACAAAACAAGATTAAAACGTCATTACTTGATTAATTCTTAACCACCATAAAGGCTACGTCCATTTTGTTTAACTTCCATCTATTCCCAAACCCCAAAAGTCTTTCTTCATAACAAGCGATTTTCTAAAAATAATAAGCTAGGCTTGACTTAAATGATTATTTTGAAGGCCTTAAGGAATATAAATCCCGAGATGAGGTAAAAGTTTTGGAACATTATTAAATGAAATGCGTAGAAGTTCGGAAATATCGCATTGACAAATAAAATTTGCTTAAGAAATAAAAACGCAATCTTACATTTTCAATCATATCAAATTATCCTTACATATGTAAAGAAAATCACAACTTTTGGACAGAAATATAAGTTATTTAGATATAATATAAACTCATATAAAAATGCAAAAACAAAAAAATACGTAAAAAATGTTACACATTGTTTTAATATTTCCTCAAATTGTATTTTTAAAGCAAAAAAGTTAAGGCTCATAATAGGCTTTGAATGTTTGTTTTTAATTTATTTTTTTGTTTACAAAGTTCATCCTTGAGATTACACGTGGTTTAGTGTCTATATATAGAAGAGGACTTTGTTTTTTATTACGTTTTTAATTATAGTATTATGTGAAATGGAATCTCCAGAAAATTTTCCCTAAAATTCACGATACATACACATACTATACATATTTCAAAGTGCTTACGTAGAAGCTTTATATCTATTAAATCAAATAATACACTAATACTAAAAATTTTCAAAGCTCTTTTCCCAATTTTTATTTTATTTTATTTGTAATTTAATGAACCAACGCATGTAAGGAATATTAATTTAGCCCTTTTATGAAAAATTTACAATATTTAAGTTACAGCGTTCCGACAATTATTTCCTTTTTTCCACCCCATTACGCAACTCAAAGTCAGTCAGAATTTACTGAAGGTTAAACTTCCACAAATTATAAAACCGCAAAATTGAATTCATCCCACCCACGTACTATTACGCCAAAAAAACAAGCTACAAACATATATTATACATAAGTCCAAATCTGGCAAAGATCGAGTAAATCGCCAAATTTTCACCCAACCCAAAATCCAAAAGGCAATTTGGCCTGTAACCAAATCGTTATTTTCCCATACATATTATACATATGTACATAGATATACACTGCGGCGCAGATATCGAAATTAATTGTATCCGCAATCGAGCATCTGCATCTACAGTAGTTTCATCGCCTATGGTGGGGTTAAGCCACGCGTATATGAAATATGGTACATCGACGGGGTATTGTTTATCCATGCCATGGCCATGCGGGTCTCGTATGTCACTCTAACCCTTAGGGTTGAACCCCGTCATGACGTTTGCAATCGCGACGGGACAATTTGCCGCCATTTTAGGAGATAGGGATGAGTCCTTTTAGATCCCGTGGACCAGAGAGACATTCGAATAGTAGAACATAATGGATTTCGATTTGGAATTGTCTATCTGGACGCTCGCCAGTGCTCGACAGAATGTTCGTTTTGGTATTTGATGATGTATGAATGTTTTAGTTGGATTACTTGAGTCAAAAGTTGCATTAATAATACGCGTACTGTGTTTCATAGTGTCAAATAAAAGTATGACTTTTTATTAAATTGTAATTCATATTGAAATTATTAAATTTATACGAAAAAGTTTGTGATAAAATAAAATAATATTTGATTTTATATATGCTTTAATATACGTACATTCATATATTGCCTTTAAATAATTGTCGTATCAACGCTATAGAAAAATATTCTATTGTACTCAAAAGCACGGATCAAACTTTCAGCTTCATAATGAATTATGTAACCTATTGTGATACAATTTCTCAAAGGATGAAGAATTTATAAGGATCCAAAAAACTAAAACGGAAATTCATATATTTGATTTTGAAATGCTATTAAACTATGTTTATTATACATATTAGGTATATTATAATACTATCTGATCTGATAATCATTTTCTATTTATTTTTATTTTAATTTATAGAATTATGTTATGTGAAAGTTAATGCATAGCATAATAAAGAAACAATCTCAAAAACTTATTTACTGAAATCCATACATTCATGTACACATATATATAGATATACTAGGAAATTACACTATTACACGGTGTGTTCCACATTTGTATCGGAAAATTGCATCCGTTCTAAATATATACTAAAATATAATGGGTATATTTATGCGTGTATATCCATACGTAGGTATATTAATAGGATGTAAAATATAAAATCGTTTTCTGAACACAACAGCTTCCCGCAGCTGTTGCCATACAACAGCAATCTGTCAGATACGCAACATCCACCGCAAACTGTTGTTTTAAAACTAGATCAGAATATTCTATAATATAATATTGCTCCTAATTTTATGATATATAAATAAATAATTATATTGCATTTTATTTGAAATGTACGCAATAGGCTAATGCAAAGGTATCGAAGCCATAAACAGCTAATGAAATAACTAGCAAGCACTCGTCCAATATCTATTGTCGATATATAAAATTGATTTTTTTATTAAATAATCTAACCTACATAGATATAAATAAATTTAATTTGGAAGTTTGAAAATAAAAGAAGATCTTAATAAGTACTTAACGATATCTCACTCAAAAATAGTTCACGAAATAAATTCATAATTATGAAACCGAACAATCGGCATTGTTTAAAATGATAATAACGAAGAGCCGCTTTCATAATGCGGCGTTCATTAAAAGCTAAAGAGAAAGAGACTAGGCCCTTTATTGCTTATATTTATACCCACCGTTTTTCATATTAGCAAAAAGCTTCTCGTAATTATTAAAACGGTGGTAGAAACCTTATATTTAAATTTACACACACAGTTTTCTTTTTTGTTTTGGAGGGTGCGTTGCCGTTAAGGGCATTTCTGAAAATCTTAATACGAATACAAAAGCTTCTCTCGCGTAGTTTCGCTTCGGCGAAAATTTATTAATTGTGCGAGAGAGCGAATATTATGCGCCCTCACTTGATCCTTAAAAGTGGTCTCTGAAGGACGTATTGTAATATAATATAATATTACTGTTGTGTTAAAGTTATAACATGCTATATAATATATTAATACTTTGAAGTGTGTCGAGCTTGAAGAGTCGATCATATTCATTATAACATAATTTATTTCGCCTTTGTTAATATTTTGTTATATGAATATTACCATCGTAAAATTATTTAGCAGGCACTCAATGAACATTGAAATGTCAAAATTAGATCTTTGGAGGGAAATTTTGCAAAAATTAATATATCAACAATATAAGAGTAAGAATAAAATATTGAAAAGAAGAAATCATAACACATTGAAAAGTCTACCATATTTTGTTTTCATCTTGAAAAATTGATTGATGAAATAGCGAATAATTGAAATAATAACATAACGAATTTATATTAAAATAAGTAAATTAAATCTATATACATAAATACAAAGTGATAGCTCTATGTTTGAAAATATTTAAAAATGAATTGATTATATAAAATATGTATGTATGTATGTATCTTGTAATTATAATAAGTAAGTTTGATTCGATAAAATACACCAATAATAATTTATTTTATTAATAATTGAATTATGTATAATAAAATATGACTTCAGTGTTAATATGAAATACAAACATAAATACTTTTTTATATACATATTTATGTACATACATACATATGTATATGTATGTATATAAAAGGCGTGTATTTAAATGGTCAGCTACTAATTCCACATTTCGGTTAGTAAGTTAAAAGGTTTGCATTAATAGTAATATGTATATCAAAATGGTTATTTTCTATTATAAATCGTCTAAATCCATCGGTTAGTATGTTTGTGGTGAGTTAATAGATTAAATGGTCTGTTATCAATTTAAATAATTATTTATTTATATAATAGGGCTAATATTTAAATTAAATAAAGTCACTAATTCAAAATTAGGACACACCTGTTCGATAATGTGTGTTTAGAATAGTCGAAAAACATAAAAACGGAAATCAAATCCCTATAATCTGTATCTGGTTAAAATTAGATGCAAATATCTAATTATTTGACAATATTAAAAATAAAACAGTGGTGTTTGGACCATACCGAGATACCAGAATCACAGAGTTCAGCATACATATGACTCACTATGTAAAATATTGTTTTTTACTGACCACTTTTATGAAAACGTTTTTGTATGTAGTAACTGACCAAAAAATGTATTGCTTATACATATACAATGTAAAATAAATATTATCTTATACGTATATACATATGTACGTTCATTCTCAATTTAATTTTATCAAATCAATATCAAAATTGACGGGCGACACTGTCTCGTAAAAAGTAAGTGCGCTCAATGGAATTTACGCGGGAAAAATTACTTCCGCTATACACAGCCTCCGAATTTTTCCGTTGCGTCGTCCATCTGAAACCGGAAATTGGCACCTCACAGGCTGAAATCAAAGCGAGGGGAAAAATCGAGTGGAAAATACTATGTTGCGGAAAAAACTGAAATATTGACTGACAGTCCAGCATCCAGTTAAATAATTTATCAGCCATAGCTCAGCCGTCATTAATTTTATATAAAAGGGTCGGTAAGGTTTCCCGCTTATAATGCAAGAAGAAAGTGCGGTCTTGTCGACGCTCACAAATAACAACACTTTTATGTGGAACTCTTAAAAGCAGAAGGAGGAATTTCTTCCGAGGAAATTGTTGTAAAACCTGCAAAAAATGCGTGAAAACTCTTGTCGAGTGACGGAGCGTGAGATTGCTCGCTCTATATATTTATACATATGTAAATATTTTAGGCGAATCGTAAAAAATAACGGATAACATATTCTTATGCTCCATGCGAGATGATTAAATTGTACACATATTAGATTTTTTTTATATTTGATTAATATCGGAGTCTTGCTTTAAAGGCTTTTGTTAAACTTCAATTAGTTTGCGTACGCAGTCTTATATACAATTCACCTGCAAGCTTTAGTATGCGAAAAGCTCATGATTTATTCATGCCTAACTTTTTCATCCCAAGACGCAAAGTAAATTTGAACTTCTAAAGAATTAATTTATATCCGTTGTAATTTCAAGTATTTTTTATTCAGATACTAATTGAAATTTTAAAGTCAACGTAAAACTGCAATTAAATTTCATTACGTGTACATTTACAACTTGAGAACACGACAAAGTCAACATTTACGTTTAATTTGCAATTTTTCTCAGTGTTAGGAGTTTATTTTTTTTAAATTCGCCTTATCATATAAATGGAATGATATTACAACAAAAACTCTCAATGGGATGTTCCCTTAAGATTGTTTCTCACGTCTATCGTCAATCCAGTAATACCAGTTTTTGGTCGAAATTTGTTACTTTCAGCACTAAAAGTGGTACAAAGACTACTGGTAATACCGAAATATAATAATTTCAATTTAAAATTAGTATGGAATTGTTCGAATATCGAATTGTTCGAATTCTTTTTGACCAAATGTATCATCAATTTAAAATCAAAGATAAAGTATGCCGAAAATATCGTACTTATACTATTCCCGAATATTGATTTGTAACTAACTGCTAACGTTGAGAAGTTTCTACGTTTTCCAATTCTTCCGAAATTCAATTTTCCAATTTTCAGTTCCAAAACACTTATTCTGTTTGACTTACATAATTCACGAATTGTTATCTCTTCTTTTAATTCGAAATGTCTCTTGCAAACGCAGAATATACGTGATACAGGCCAGTATTTTAAAATATTAAAATATTTCTCGAAATGAAGAAAAGTAGACGTATATCACTTTCAAAATATTTGAATAGTATTTTGATTAAAATATTTAATGATTAAACTACAAACCAGTACAGGTATCTTTTGGTATTACCGGTAGTAATTATAACAATTTCAGCAGTACCGATATTGACAAATTTAACTATTTTTGGGATTCCCAATTACAACCTAAGGAACATACATACATATGTACATATGTAGAAGACATATAATATATGCAGAAGCGAACGGTTGAGAATACTTAAACTTATGCCTAATAGTTTGAACAAACTACATACATACATATGTGCATATATATGTATGTAGTTCGTTTTTCAGTTTGTTCTTTTGAGTACAGTATAACTGGCCAGATTGATTCGTGTACGAACAAACGAAGTTCATGAACGAACGAGATATACGCTTGAACTGTAACATATGTACATACATTAATATACATATGTATATGTAGGTTTTATGTAATTATATAAACATGATGTTTAATTAGTATTTTTAGATTTGTTATGAACATTAAAGGTGTCAAAATGAAAATATACTTCGATTTATTACTTTTGGGAATAAAATATAAAACATTGTGTACATCAAAGGATAAATTAAATTATATGAATTGATGAATCGTTACATTCAAATACGGCCTTGTTTACAACGCTTAATTCGATTATTAATCAACAACTACAAATAGCAAGCAAACACAGCTACATCGTAGTGGTAATTAGCCAACGAATCTGTAGCCAACTATCTTTAGATAGTTAAGTTTTACATTACAGCAGAGACATTGGCTACATTTCGCTTCGGCTAATTATTCTCTGACCCTTTATGTTTGTATATATGTATGTATGTACATATGTATAGTAAACATACACAACATAAAATATAGCCGAATACGATCGCAAGCAATTAATTTTCAGCTCGCGTAATACGGCCATAGTTGATTACATTACTTACTTGATTAGTAAACAAGTTTAAAGGCTGATATTTATAAATATTATACACGGATTAAATGCACTCACTGATCATGCTCAATTGAATGAAACTTACACGTCCAGTTGAACAATTTCAAACACAAACTCATTTTCCACGTAACTTGATACTGGTTACACAAATATAGGGTGGGTCAGAACATATTCACATAAATTCAATTCAATAAAGACTATTTATATTCCAATATCCAATCCATTAACCAGATAAATGCTAGTATTAAAATCATTGTTTTTCACATTTCAGCGAATTTCAATAATACAAAAGGATTCTATGAAGCAAAAGAGCCAACACTTTTCAACGTTGAATTTTAATATACGGCTCGATGGAATAATTTCGATAATTCCGAAGGCTTGACTGTGAAAATGCCAGAAAAATACGCTTCATTATGCATAATGTACGAGCTCTTTGCATATAAATGGAAGTGTGAGCCTTATTAACTGGCCAGCAGAGTATGTTGCATAAGAATGAAGCAGCTGGATAGCATCGAGCATAATTCACATATATACCATTTCAGCCGTTTTCAGGCTTCGACCCAGGTTAAATCTTGCGAAACAAAACAAAAGACCCGACAATGGGGTTTACATTCTATTACACATATATGTATGTATGTACGTGTAATAGTATTTTATACGGGGCATGGAAGCCCAGAGTTGCCGAAAGGGAGCACAAAGGGAATACTGGGGAGACTGGAGAATCAAAGCGAAAATAGATAATGGTAACCTTATATGATTTGAGACCTCGTCGTAAAATTTGATGGCATCATCACGTCGTCGAAGCCTCCAAATTCGATTTGAAAACAATGAAATAAAGGCAATAAACCGCGTGGATTATTGAATTTCGCCACTCATCCAAAGATCGCCTTACCTTTTTTATTTATTTTTTCAGAACAAAATGTTTATTGTTTTCGAATAAAGACGACGGAGACTTTCAATTTGATTGAATTAGCTTTCAATATCAAATAAAATTGCAATGCACGTACATACATATGTACATACATTTATGTATGTATGTATGTACATACATACGTATGTATGTACGGGTTACATTTATATGAAATTATAATGCTACATAATTATTGCTAACAGTCTTTTATATATTTTAATATAAAACTGTATTCAATATAATATAAAAACTACGTATGTAAGTCTATTGAAAAGTTTTAATCCAAATAAAATTCTATTATAAATGTTTATTTTTTTTGCATATACATACATATGTATACCAGGAAGGATGCAAAAGAAGACCCCAATGCGCTTTCCTGGACAATTAATTACAAACAATGCAGCATTTTTATTACATAAATCATTGTATTTCGAGAAGCTGAAGATCTATGGATATTTAGACTTGTACATAAACTTTCACGAATTGTAAATACGATAATACTTTTTGTCAATTTTTAAGGAACCATTTCAACAATGAATAGATAAAATTCGCAAGCTCTGATAAGAAACAACCGACTTGAACTCACAAACATCCAAATCTAACCAGCAGTAGATTAAAGATTAGCCCGGGTTCGAACCCAATAATCTCTTGGTGTTAAACATAAACGCGACCACTGAGCTATATGTATTCACTGAAATAGAAACATCACTATGCTGATTAGTTGTATCAAAAACACAGTTATTATTTTTAATAATATCAGTATTACGGAAAAAAATATATATATTAACCAACTTGTGATTTCTTTATACTTAATATAAAGTATAAACATTCTAAATATTTCCACGCTTAAAGAACTAACAAAACCTTAAATTTGCGTAAAAGTTGTATTAAAAGTCACATAAAAAATAGAGATCGCAGTTTAACCGCATTTTTAAAGTTAAACGGGCTTAATGCGTTGCCGTTGTGATGTACTAGTGCTTTAACTTTTTTTTATAAGAGCTTAAATGCAAAAAGTTTCTTTTGACTCTTTGAGAACAACGTCAGGAAAGAATGTTACGAAACACAGCTATTTTATTTATTTATTTGCTCGAAACAAAGCTGTTGCTCAGTTCAGTATGTAGATCTTATATATTTTTACGACATACATATGTATGTTCATATGTATATTTATTTAAAAGTTTTGGACCACTGTGGCATTACAGGAAGAACCTAATGCGCCACAATGGCCTGGATAATAAAACAAGAGAGGGTTAAAAACAAAAAATAAATAGATGGAACAAAAATCAAAAGCAAAAAATAAATGACAAAAAAAGAAAAGATAAAAAAAAAACATTTAAACACAATCATAAAAAAAACAGTAAAGTAATAAAATAGCGGATAAATGAAAATTTAAATGAGTAATAAAATACAAAGCTTTTTATGACATACTAAAATAACTGCATTTCATTTTATTTTCCAGTGATATATGTATGTATGTATGTACAAACATATGTATGTATGTATATCGGATCAAAAAATACGACATCATACTATATATTTAACTTAATCTTATATACTTTTATTATATCGGAATTATTAAATTACGTTGGAGGATTCGATTAATATCACACACACACAGAGTAAGGTCAAGGATTTGCGTCATCGAATAGATTTTTCCTCTCGCAACTACGTACCACTGAAATCCTGCGGGATTTTCATACACAACCATGAAATTCTTAAACTAAAGACACAATTCATTAAATATAAGACTGCAGAACCTCCTCTGCGGAAAGTTTAATATTTAAAGATCGTTTCAAACGATGCGGAATGGCGGTGTTGCTTCAAGGACAGACAAAGTTTAAAATCAGCGGGGGAAAAGAGCAAACAAGCGAGTCGAAACGTGAGAAATCAGGGAAACAGTCAATATATGGATCGATGTTAAAAAGAGAAACGGAGAACCTGAAAAGAGATTCCAGTTTTCTCGTTGTGACTAGGGGTTGTACCAGCATCCTATACCCTCACCCCAGGGATTGAGTTTTACATCACAACAGCACGAATCCAATTTTCTTTATCGTCACGCTTTATTTTCATCCCTCTTCGTACCTCAAACTTGCCCTGTCTTAAATTCGAGTACATATAGCTTAAATTAAACCTTGTGACGTTATTTCAGATATTTCTGTGCGAGAACGTGAGCAGAAGGATAAGATTTTTTTATCTATCTTGGAAGTTTCAGATTAAATCTAAATGTGGCGCACGTACTGCGTCAGTCGATGTCATTGTCGGCCACTTAAAATGTGTTCCATTACTTTTTTATATCTCTTAACGGTCAACTTAATTTAATTTCGTACACTTGTTTCCACAACCTGTTTTTTAAAAACTTTTACAATCACATTATAATATAATTTGTTGAAAGTACTACGAATGAAAACGCCCTCAAATGAGACATTTTTCTTCAATTTCCCCCATTTAAAAATTATAGAAATTTCTTTTTGACTTTAAGTAAAGTAAAAAGTGTTGATTTTGACATATAAAACATACAAATTTTATTTGTTTCATACAATCATTTTATTTCTATATAGCATCGAATTCAGCGAAATTTATTAAATAATCCTAAATAATTTTTTTACGTACAAATCCTGTATATATGTACATACATACATTTTTTATATACAATATCATATTAATTATTTTAAATATTAAAAAAATAATAATCACTGTTTAATAGTCTTATTTTTCTGAATGTGTTTAGAACGTGTAAAGTATTTTCATATGTTGGGCTATGTATCATGGAATAGCACGTGCTTTTACATTAACGAAAACAAATTTTATGTAATGACTAAAAGGAGAACGAGAAAACGGCAGAAAAGAAGAGAAAAACAGAAATAAAACCAAATTGAAAAGGAAAACACGATATTAAAATCACTCCTACTTAAAAGAACATATATGTATGTACGTATGTACGCTTTTGCATACAAACTATCCATTCAATTGACTTTTTCATTTTATACTAATTTGAATTCACGAGTTTTTTTATAATTACTTAATCACTAGAAGCAGTGATAAGATAATTGGATATTTACGAAAATGAGCGGAAATTACCATGCAAATTCGTTAGATAACGAACGGACACGTGGCTAAGTTGAAATTACGCGGCAATCGAATTTTCCACAAACCCGCTGTTCGAGAAAATTGGGTCAAGCGAATAATCGAGTGGTACACACACAAACACCTAGACGAAGCCGAGCAATATACACTAACCGGAAAAATTCTAGTTTAAATCTTTAAAATATCCAAGTACCCGGTGGCCAAGACCTCTCGTCTCACGATCGGATCGATTGATTTCGTCGTTTATTTTAAGAAAGAGGAGACAAAAACGGACAATTCTAGGGTATCGATTGGAGGTTTTTCTAGTGCACGATCAAGTGATTGGACGCTTCCAACACCTGAAAAGCTCCGGGGTACTTTGATAAAATGTTAAGCCTATTCCGGAAACGACGTTAGCCAACGCCCCGGGGGATTCAACTTTGGCTGCAAAGAGAGGCAGCAAAGCTTAACGTAATCAGAATAGTTCACCTTTGCGCTTATTACAGCACTTTTTCTAATGAAGCTTTTATATAAAGTCTCTAAATTTGTATAAATATTGTACAGTCTAAATATTTTCATGAAAAGATGGATACATATATCATTTTCTAAGTTATTTCTAGTCCTTTTAACTATATGTACTTCTTATGTTACAATCCAAGTGTTTACTCCACTCATTCATGAACATACTAGTTTGTTCATACATAAGTGCTAACAGTCAAAAGCTATAAATTCACCAGGTGTCGCATGAAACTTTCAGCTATCCAAAGCTTTGAGTGATGGAAACCTTTGAGATGTCAAAACCTTGAGTATTTAAAGAAATCCTATGAATACTACATACACTACAACATTTTTAGCATTCCTTTTTCCGCTAATATTATATTAAAAAATTTTCAACTCAGGGTAATCATACATATGTATGCACATAGAGGATGAAGAAACGATTAAAAATACTTAGACTTAAGCTTAATAGTTTGTGCATGAACAAACTATGCGTGTAGTTCGTTGCGAATTTGTTATTTTGCGTACACTATAACTGGCCTGAATGCTTTGTGTATGAACAAACTAGTAGTTCAAGAACGAACGAAATCTAAATCTATACATACATATGCCGGGCCGCCGAGAAGAATCCCGGTCCCTGGAAAAAATAAACCCGGGCCCCATGACAAACTAAAAAAAATGTTTTACAGATATATTTTTAATATGCGAAAAATCTATCAGAACACAAAAAATACCTATATTTCGGTTGTTATTTTTTAAAATAATTGAATATGAAAGTATAATATAACAGGTATGATTTCCAAAACGGGGCCCCTCGAGTACGGGCCCTGGAATGCCCGCCCCCTCCCCCCCTCTCATCGGCCCTGTATATATGTATGTGTATACCTTGAGATTTTAAAAATTATGTATAATATATAAATTTTAATTAAAATTAAATCTGATTGTTTTAATAATTATGTTGATTATTCATTTTCGTACAACTATGTATGTAAATTCGTCTGTAGTAAATATATTTCAGATGAATATGAATTTATATACGAATCCTAAATATAGACAATGCTGTGAATTACATGATTATGATATTGTATTTTTACATAAAACAAAAATTGAATAATGTTTCAAAATATTTAATACTATGTAATTGTGAATTAATTACACATAGTGACTGGTTTTTGACAGAATTAAAGCTCCCTTTTGCACTATCGCATATGCAAATACTGCATAAAAAAAATCGAGCAATTACTCATACGCTTTTAATACACGAATTCGACATAATTAATACACGATGATGGCACGACGAACATATTGCGGGGTTTTACGACGTCGTTATTTTGATGGTCGTTTAATTTGCAGTCTTCGTGTTTTACGAGGTCGAAAACTTCGAACACCAAAATTTCCTTTACTTACAAGGAAATCTTCAGCGGTGAATCGCACCCGAACTTACGGCAATGTATACTCGTAATATTATACACATACATATAAATTATAAAGAGGTAAATGTATGAGTATAGAAAATTGAGAATGAGGGCGTTAACGGCGCGCCGTTATGCGGGACGATCATTAGCGAAAGCGACGTTAAAAAAGCTCTAGCTTAATCTTCAATATGAATGTGTAGTATAGGAAAAGCTCCATGCTACAAGCTCGAGCTTTATGTTTCTCAAAGTGGTGGAAAATTTTCTATCTCTAGTAGATTGTGAGGATATTTCTATAGGAATTGATGCGGCTATTTTATATTTCGATATTCATATCATGTATGGCGATTGTGTTATCGAAAATTTTATTACATATGTATGTATGCACATACATATGTATATCCAAATGTGATACATTTTTCGACTGTCAAGTCCAGATGATTTTAAATACATACATACGAATATCAAAGCGACACAAAAATACATACCTATGTACATATATGTATATTTACATATACATATACATATAATCGAATTCAAAATAAAACTCATACGTATGTATGTATGTATGTGCGTACATACATGGGTGCTTGTTTTGTTATTATATTCTTTATTATAGTTTAAAATGTTGTTTTAAAATTAAAAGTTTTATGTCACTATAGCTAAGATATTCATAGGCACAAAGTCTGACATTTAACTTCCGGCGACGGAAAATTAATTTATGAATCTCATCAAGAAGACCTTTTAGTGCCTATTAGTTTAAAATTTATTTATGATAGAATATTTTACTATAAGACATTTTTTTATTTATTTTTATATATGTAGATATATACCAGGAAGCCTTGACAGGAAGACCCTAATGCGCCTTCTTGAACAATTAATGATAAACAATGCAGCATTTTATTATTACATAAATCACTCTATTTCCAGAAGCTGAAGAACCCGAAATAACAATTAATTAATTAATCACAGAATTAATCCATTGAGACATCTATGAATTTAGATTTTTGTACATAATTTTTACAAATTACACACACAATAAATACAGAAGATTTGTGCCAACAGGAACGACGATTTTTGCCAATATTGAGGAACCGTTTCAACAATGATCAGATAAAATTGGCAAACTCTGATAAGAAACGATCGATTTGGAGTCACAAATACCCCCAAATATAACCAGCAGTATGGGGGATCGAAACCACTGATCACTTGGTGCTAAACATACGCGCTACCAATAAGCCATACTGCTAGCTATTTATTATTATTATCATTTTTATTATCTGTATATTATTTATATGGACGGTGGGAATCGCAGTATTCCCCCTATTGTCTGGAATAAAAATTTATCATTAAAAATAAACAGATTTTCATCATTTTTAATTACATATACATATGTATATGTAGAAATTAGTCTAGTTCAAAGTCTCCTCACTTGACATCTCGGTTCTAGCCGTGACGTATGTTTAATATATAAACGGCTTCATTATATATTCGGAAGCGGAAACTTCCGTATGTGATTTTAATCGACTTTACCTTGCAGTTTCTGCATGCTGCACTTCCTCCAAAACTGCACGCCAATTTCAATGGCTCTAGAGCTTTTCACGAGCCCGCCTTGTTTCAATTAAGAAAATTACAACTGCATACACCTTGACGTGCGAAATTATAATATGAAAAACGACACGCTGTTCTAGTTTTTTTTTTTCAATTTTGCAATTACTCACTTGAAAGCGCACTAACGCCTTTAGTGTAATAAAATTTAAAGGTCTTGAGTTTCCGGTAGACGAGCTTCGTCGAACAAAGTGGTACAAAAGCCGCAGTTGAATATCCTTTGGATCAGTGATGTTCAACCATCTGTCCACAAACTAAAGATCAAAATCAAGATCAGATCAAAATTAAGATTATACTTTAAATTTATCTTTAACAGCTTTGCTCAAATGTTTTCACGTGTATTGATAAAATTGATACAAGTTGGTTCTATCGAATTGTCACAAACTAGAGAATAATATGATATAGAAATCTTTCTACATATACATACAAAGGTACATATGTATGTGCTTTGCAAGAGCTTTGATTGCCTCGAGCGTCGACTGAAAATACGAATAGTATCAATTCCCGAAATTTTTTCTACGTTCGCCGGTCCCTAAGTATAAAAAGGTTGAAAGCCATTCGCTCTAGACCCCTTTTATATTGCGGATATATTTGGCTTTGTTTGTCCAATCGGTTCGATTTATGTTGCTAGATGGGATTTCCTACCAGCTCTCCGCTATGACCGATTGAAAATCAATATGTTCCGATCTGCCTGATTCTGAGACGCCTCTGCCTGATAGAATTACGTGCAACGAAGCAATTGCCATTATGTAAATTTAGTAGTTGTTGTGAAATAAAATTTTATTGTGTTTGAGAAGCGCGTTTAGGTTACACGCAAAGAATTTCCATTCGCACGTGACTTGGAGAAAATTCCGAAAGTAGTAAATAATATGGAAATGAAAAAAAATGTAAACACATGCATATGTATACTACATATGTGTTTGTACGTACGTAAAATATGGAAGGCAAATGAAATCGGTTTCGATTGTGTGTGTGTGTGTGTGTGTGTGTGTGTGTGTGTGTGTGTGTGTGTGTGTGTGTGTGTATGTGTACGAAGTTAGCTTGGCAGAGCTTTTATTACACTTTAAGAGCTTTTATTAAATTTTTATTAAGCATGAAGGATCTTTATTGTGTTTTTATTCTCCGATCGTCTCATATTGTATTATATTGAGATTGTTTTGAATCTAAGCAATGTCTATTAAAACAAGTTTTATTTAAGTATATAAACCATTTTTCAGTATGTTTAAATTCAATTATCCATTTGATAATTTTTCTAATCAAATCTAATATTTATTTAACCGGAGTGGAAAATAATCAATCAATATTAAGTTTAGCCCACTAAATCCGAATATGACTTTGATTTTTGTTGGCTTCTTATTTATTAGATACAGGCGTTTAAAAGATGCGCAATTTTTAGACTTTTGGCTTTTGAAGTCTTTAGCTCAAAATCTAGTATTACTGTGCCGAAAGTCGGTATTGGAATCCATAGCCACATGTTTATTCTATTGATTGTGATTTTTTTTATTACTATACTATACTATACTTAGTATAGTATAGTAAGAAAATATAGTATAGTAATAAATTATTACTATACTATACTATATTTAGTAAAAATTGATGTTTTCGCTCCGGTACAAAAAAAAGGGTTTTTTTGTTGCTCAGTGTTATCAGCAACATACATAGCATGTAATTCTTCCGATTTTGTGGTCTCGAGTTCTATCCCTGGTTTTGTTGCTGGCCAGACGTTGGATATTTAGCTTCAACGTCGATCGTTTGCTTTCAGAGTTTAACTAATCAATTTAACTGATTTCATTGAAGACGGTTCCAATAAATTGGCAGTCCTATTCTATTCCTCGCAAAATTTGAGTTTACACTCATAATTTGTTGATATTTAAAAAAAATACTGCAATAATTTGTCCATAGATATCTCTATGATGATTGTAATGTTTGATGATCGATGTTTGTGATTGGCCTTGGATAATATTTATTTACAATGTTGACCAAAGGTGTTGTGTTAATGAAAATGGGTGTACAAATAAAGAAATAAATTACATGATTTTTTTAGAAATTAAAATACACATGTATGTACAGTGAATAATAATCTTTTCTACTATATTTTAATTGAATTTTATTTAAGTTTAATTAAAAAAATTACAGCATTGTTTAAATTTCACCAGAAAGTTCAAACTGGATAACTTTAAATTTAATTAACACAAGCTATCAAATAATTCTCAACAGAATCCAACCCTACCTGATCCAACCGAGTCTAACTTAGATTAAAACAACACTTTGTTGAATGGAACAAAGTGTTGGTTGTTTCGACCAGTTTGAGAAGTGATATATTCGAACACTTCGTAATACAACTATTATTATACATTATCGAGACTAATTTGTCACGATAAGGCCTTATCAGATTATACGAGGATAATCCGATACAGCGAGTGTAATTTCATACATTTATCCATAATTTCGATACGGACTCTCACCTATTTAATTCCTTTGAACTATTTCAATAAATTTAAATACAAAATCGAGCCAATGACCGGGATGCAACTCCAATTACAAAAAGCTCCATGAATGGAGCACTAATTGAGAGCTGATTTCGCGATAATTTAATCGCGTTAAAATACGATATTTAATTTCGCGTTTACTTAATGCGAAGCGAATAGGTTGTATCTCGCTCAACGTTGTATAATGAAGCACATAAATTTTCAGAGTCGGCACACGGCAACGTAATCGATTTCAGCCACTACACCCCACCTGACACCAAATTTATTATCCCTTGAATAGTATTGTGTGCAAACACTACTTTTAATACACCACTCCAGGGAACAAACACGAAATGAATGCAAGTAATATTGTCTTAATTAGTTATCTTTCATTGCATTGTGTGAATCTTTAAAGTTACTTTCGTGTACTTGAAAGAAAATACATCTATGACTCACATTGTTTGATCGATTTGAAAAAAATGTTTCATCCATCTATGTAAATAATATTTCAAAAAAGCATTCAAGTATAATTAGGGATCGCAATTTACTTTCGAATTTCATAAACCAGTAACCAGTAAATGATTTTTCCTACTACCAGTATACCGGGAAAAGAAAAAGTCGTGGATTTGATAACTGAATGTGGTAACTTTTCCTGAAAAAATTCATTTAAATTGAATCGTAAATGATTAAAAATATATCTTAGGTAAATAATGTCATAAATTCATTAAATTAAATTCGTAATAAAAAATAAACCAATAATATTTATTTATTTAAAGTTTGGACCATATGAAAGTTTTGATCATAATTTGAAGAAACCGTCACATTGTTTGATCTCATTTATTACGTTTTGGTCGGTCTGTGTTGCCAGTGAGATTATCCACTTAAAATTTCCACATTTAATACTGAAAATAAACAAATTCCAGACACCGAATCCAAAATACGCCATTTGTATCGACTTTTAATTTAATAGTATGCAATTAAATGCGTGTTTATATACTTAATTTTTCAATAAAATAGTGTCAAAATTATCAGTAACTTTTTTTAAAAAAATTACCAGTATTTACGGATGGCGGAATTTTGGCGATTTACCGGTAAACCAGTATTGCAATCCCTAAGTACAATACATATATGGGAAAAAATCGCATTTTCATCATCGTGTTTCAAATTTTTAAGTTTTGCTATCATTTATTATCAATAAAACCTTGTGAGTTTGATATGGTATAAGTAAAATCATACTTTTATGTGATTGGAGGTATATTTATACCTAATCGTTACATTAAAATTTGTACTGCAGCGTGTAATTGGTTCATATAGGAAACTGTCAAAGTAAACCTATGTGTAAAATTCATCTTTGAAGAACAAAAATTTCATTGAAATGCTTTTTTTTCATTTTTAATTTATCGGAGTTCTCTATTGTCTCTGAGGTAATGACTAGACGTCTTGTGATATCGTTATTATCATTATCTTTTCGAATACGTTTTCGTGTCCTCGCCGTGCACACGAATGTAACAAAGGAGAAATCAACCTTTTGAGTTTCTTTTGAGAGCATTTTCCCCCATTTTCTTTTGAGAGGCATGTCTCCACTCTGCTGTAGTTATGAATAATATGTGAGATTGTATGGGTGAATATCTGAAAATTTAGAGAAAATTTACGAATTGTTTTCCTCTCGGTGTGATCATAAACAGAACGAGAATGTGAAACAGTCGAGTGTTCGAGGTCGTTAAAATGGAATTATACTCTATTAATAGTGTACATAATTCCGACTTTAATGTAAGGTACAATACAAACAAATTGAAAATTATGTCTAACAAATGAAAGGTTTAATTAAATTTTAGGAAATATATTTAAATACATGTATGTTACAATATATTACAATATATAATATATTTTGGATTAACCTATACTTCCTATGAAGATGCTTGTAGATGTCAGCATCTACTTCCTCTTGTCAAAAGAAGGGAGATAGCTGACATCTCAACAATTTTGAACATCCTTAACGGCTCGATTGACTGTCCTCAATTATTGAGCAGACTATCATTGCGTGTACCAAATAGAATGACTAGATGTAATGAGCTCCTTTACATACCTAATACTTTTTCTAATTATGGAAGAAGCTCATTCATCTGGCGTGCAAGCTCCACCGTCAACACACTAATCTTAACAATTTCTATGTTTGACTTATTTAATATTAATGCTATACAAGCTAGAGTAATTATTGCAAATTTGTTTTTCGATGATTAATTTTAATGAAAGTTTATGATTATGATTATGAATTTTTATTTTGATGTATTTATTTTGTCTTTTTGTTTTTTGTTATATATTATATTTTTTATATTATTTCATAATTTTTATCATATTATTATTCTTATTATTCTGATATTTTTATTATACTGTTATTTCTATTTTTTTTTCTTTTTTTGTTTTCTTTAACTATCTTACTCTATTATCATTTTTGTTTCTTATTTTAAATGTTTGAGCTTTTCTTTTTTTACCTATATGTGAAAATTATTAATGGTTTACTTAACATAATTATATTTTTTTTACTATCAATCTAATAAACTGTAAACTGTAAATTTTCCAAATAAATAAAATAAATAAAATAAATAAAATAATATATGTTGAGCGAAAATTTTTTTATATTTTATTATAATACAATCACAACATGAATATTTTCAGTTTAAATATTCACAATCATAATGTAATCAAATAGATTTTAATAATTTCTTTTAATAGTTATATTCTTTAAAGGTACATATATCCGAAATTTTTAATACAACTCCAAATATTTTGTACATTATTATGCCAATTAGCCTGAACAAATTCGGTTTCAATGATTTATATATACGTATTTGTACATATGTACAATCGAATTGAGGTGAAGTTAAAATTTCAAGATAAAAATTCCTGTTGGTTAAGCTCAATTATGACTGTAAAATGAAATCATTTATAGGTATTTAAAAAAGCTAACGATCAAACGAGAGTTATCAATAAAATTATATCGTTAAGAAATAAGATTTGTTTGTCTTTGATAGTTCTTAAAAATCATATTTTAAGTATAGTTTAAGAAGCTTTGCATCTGACTAAATGATTGCTTTTACTACATTTAACTTCGAGGGAAGTTTTCGCATCGTTTAAAGGCCGCAACTTTCGTTTATAGTTCATCGGTTAGAAAATCTGCATAGAAACTTCGTTTAGAACGCTCTATTGCAACTACATATGTGTTCTGAAAATAGCCCAACTTTTATTATGCTCATTTTTATTTACTACGCCATTTAATTTATAGCAATTGCGTGATGTCTACGTTCACTTATCGGTGTCACAACTATAAAACTATAGTATGTATTAAATAACAGGACTCACAATGAGGAAACTGTCGTAAAAAAACAGTATGCGACGAGGAGGCACGTGCAAAAGGAATAATCTCGACGGGAACCACATTTGCTGACGTAAAAAAAGGCTGAAACAGCTATCGGCATTTGTCGAATTGTCAAGATAGCAGTCCCGGTACACAACCGACGATAACAAAAGGAAAAACGACTACTGAAAAAAAAATCTCCATACATTCCACACCAATGACGACTTTAATCGAGTGCGTTCGATGCGTATTTTTCTCTTTTTAATGACTGTTTCAAAAATTTTCATCGGTTTTTTTTTTATATATAATACTATACTCATATATATGTAGTATAAGCTTTATTTTATTATATATTAAATTTTATGTGTTTTATATTATACATATCAGCAGCAGCAAAGCTTGATAGTTGCACTAATGCTAACCACCGGACTCAATCCCGTGGGTTGATGATCCTAATTAAAAATAATTTATTTCTAGTATTATCTATAATGCTGCCGGTCAGACTTGGATATATATGAGTCCAAGTCGATCGTTTCCTATCATCGTTTGCCAATTTATCTGATTTCATTGTTGAAACGGTTCCTCACCAACTTAGAAAAACAAAAGCATCTGACCCATCATGTCACCACTATTTGAATATGATTTAAAAATTTAAATATGTATGATAACCACCGAATATAAAAATAATAACCAAAAATTAAAACATAAATACGTTCATATATGTATACATACATATATATGTATATGTAGGTATGTACATACATATATAGATAATATGATTTATCCATTTTATTATCATGCCAAAATATAAAATTCATTACCATGACATAAAAGATCTTTAGCTTGGTAATTACTTTATCTTATATTCTTTGCTAATTTTGAACATCAACTTATAAAATTTGACATTATTGACTGTAGTGTGACAAAAACTTGTAAAGTCTATGCTTTTTGAGCAATGTGAATTAGAAAATATATATTTCATTGTCATGTAAAGAGATTATAATTATTATTATCATAGACATTTTCAAAGTTTCCAAGTATTATTTATTTGTAAAATGAAAATAAATTAAAAAAAAAATAAAATTTTTATCTTCACAAATCGGCAAAAGTACAGAATTCATCTGTAAATATGAAAATATCATTTTCTTTTAATAAAACTTAGAATTTGTTTTAAAGTTTCAAAAATGATTTAATATTTTTTTCGATTCTTAAGAAAACGCAATTTTTTTTAAAGGTACCTTTATCAGTAAATAGCAAACGGGCCATTTGCTATTTACTGATCACCCAATTCCATTATGATCTATGTATGTGTTTGGAAGTAGTCCTAAGCTGAATCGAATAGTCGTGCAAATCAGTCAACATTTCAGGATCACATTTCTCCACACGCAATCCGAATAATAAAAATACAACGACTTTAACATCCACGTGAAACCCTATATTTACACGTGCTAGAGAGAAAAAATAAGAAATTTTTACCAGTCGCAACAATAAAGGGAATGCGAAGTATACGGGATAATACGGGAAGTACGAGAGCTTTGCGAGACAAATCGCTTTCAACTTTCACCCCACCGTTCATAACTTAAACCGGCACGTTTTACGGTGAAGGGGTTGTGTGGTATGTATGAGGTAGTATTTCGCTAAAATTTTAACCGAACGCAATTTTCACCGCGTCGTTTGACCCGAAAAGAAAGCTTCAATTTTCCGAAAAAGCGTAACGAGCCAACTCAGCCAGCATGGCGAGGCCACACAAAAAAAGAAAACTAACGCGCTGAAAAAATATAAAAGGGGGATAGAAAAAATAGATAAAATAGGATAAATAAAACAAAACCACAACTTGGCATTAGAATGGTAATTGCAACGGCGAGATACATATGGAAGGGAAAATTCCAGATACGAAAACTTTCGAGGACGATCGTTTTATATCCGAGCTTTTGCGCATTTCAATACCTGATAGGATCGCATTCGTGCGTATTTTTATATAATATACGGGTGAGATTTGTTATATAATATACATATTTTTTTATTTGTTCGGTTCGTTGTACATCATCGAGTTCCTTTGGGTGTTGGCTATACATCCCCACACGCTCACAAAAACACACACACGCTCACACGAAATGACAATAAAATGAACAAAAGCAGCTTTATCCTCTTCCCTTACATAGCTTCTGGCCAAGAAAGAAACATAAAAAACGACCTTGCTTAACCTATTTGCTAAATGGAGATATTCACCCCGTACGCACAAATCGCACGAATTTTATTTATGTGTAACTAGGCAAGATTTACCGCCTGAAAATATAAATGATGGATGCGTTTGACTCAAAAATAAAAATCGTATTTATTTTGTAAACATGTTTAGCGTACTAGAATTGTACACTCAAGCCCTCCTTAAGCTAAAACTGAGAGACCATATTTGAGAATGTTTGACGATTATTAATTACGTGTATGTAGATTGTGCAAGTCATACATTATTTAAGTATGTATGTGCTAACTAAATTTACTATGGAAAATGTCTTCAATGCTGCTTATATTTTTAAAGAAAAGACCTTAAGTTAGAGAAGGGTTTTTGCGATAAGAAAAAAATATTATAGTCGTAAGTAAGGATTTTTACGTGAAAAATTTTGCTTGTTCGGTGTCGAGTGCTTACATTACTTATTTTATAATTCATACCAATTTTTTTTTGTGAAAATACAGCTATATATATACATACATATGAATCAATTTTTTACACTCTTGTAATATAATTGAATTCAATAAATACATTCTATATTAAAATATAAAAATTAACAGATATATTTTAGATGTAAAACATGTCTTAAAATATGTATATTATTTCTGTGAATATTATTAATGCGCTTATGAGCCAATTAGTATTTTTCAATCATTCATTTGACTAGCTCGTATAGTGAATTTACATTTAATCAAATATTTGCTGTACTCAATATTGAAGCTCTTCGCTTAAAACCGATTGCCTTCTCAGTGGTACGGCTAATTTAATTAAACGGCCGTTTTTCTATCGACGGTTCATATCCGAATCTCGAAGGCGGAAGATGTAAATTATATTTTAAAAATAGACCCTTCGTATTAAATCCGATTTAAGATAGTGAGAGAACAAATTGAAACTAGTTGTTGGGTAAGGGCGTCAAAGCCGCAAAAGCAATTTACCCGGTTAACCGTTTACAAGAATCTCATTACGGCGGCGATATGGCAAAATAAATTCACATAAAACGCACACCTTCGTTTTATTTTCCAACCAATCATCAATTTAGTTGAATGATTATCAAAATAATCCTATAAAGAAGACTTTCAACTTAAGATTGTACGTCTAGTACATGCATACATACATCTTATCTGATAATTGCTTTACAACTAACTTCAGTATTGAAAGTAAAGAAACATATTAGTCCCTTTTTTTCCCACTTATTTTTTTAATTAAAAAGAAATTAAATTTTATTCATTGTTAAATTTTGTACTCTAAAACAGCTCAAAAACAAACTGTAGCTAAAAGTTTTATTTTATATGCATAAACCCTCGAATGAGAGCTGCAAAGTATTTAAAAGTTATATCTTAACTGAAAAAAAGTTTCTGTTATCCATTTGAGGAATAAATGAGATTTCAAAAAAAAATTGTCACTTGCAATCCCTTCCAAAACAGTAAACAAAAATAAAGTGTTCGCAACGGTGTGAAAGCTTCATTACATAATTCGACTTTGCTTCATTAAGAAAAAAATGCGTATGTTTAAATTATCAAAAAAATGCGTATAAATAAGTAGATACATATATGAAAGTAAACTTAATTCGAAATTGATGTGAGAAAACGTTATTGAAAATCAAGCAGAGCAAACATCGACATGTGTTCTTCGTTTCGTAGAGCCGCCTGCGTAATTTTGCCGACAAACAGCGTAATAACATAATTCAAATGTTTACCCACATTCGACGTGACCGACGGCGAAAACGTTAATTTGATAATACAGAGACATACAAATTCACATGTGTATATATATGTATTATATAAACAAAATTGAATTTTGTCGAAAGATTAGAGAGAAAAGTATAACACGCGTGCGAACCATACATTCGTTCGACGTGGGCAAAATGGGAACAATGGGGAATCCCCTGTATAAACATTTCGAGTGGGATCCGAAAATATTTGGAAAGAAGTCTATCAAATGCCTATCGGCCCCGGTTTGATTCTATTATTGTACTATTTTAATGGAATAATGAATATATCCCATTATGAAAGTGGTAATAGTATGTTATTATACCCATATGATATGTATGTACGTAGAGTATGATATTTCAATTTTGTGCATTTGACAGAAAAAGTATTTAAGCTAGAAAATAGAGGAAGGATTTTATGTTTCAATTTATATTAACTATTGATGAAAATTTGAATAGAAATTTCATTTACAAAGCTCTTTTTTTACGAAGCGAAAAAACGGCGTAAAACGCAAAAGCTCAAACTTTCGACAGTTTTGTATGAACGTTAATGCTATTTCTAATTTAAAATTTTTTATTTTACATTATTATTCTAAAGATTCTTAAGAGGTTTGGATACCCGAAACGTTAATTTTGTTACCGTTCCTTTCTTCGATATATACATATATTGAGTGAATGCGACAATGTACGAGTATATCAATATACATGTATGTACATATGTATGTATATATTGAGTGAATGCGACATTTACGCCTCGACCAGATAATATCTATTTTAAATCGACAAAATCAAGGTTTAGTATTCTCCAGTTTTCTTCTAAAAAAAAATCATCATCGGTATGAGAAAGATATGTTTTTGTGGTCGTTTTTTTTTTAAATCAACCGTTAAATAAGCACGCTGGACTCTTTTCGTGGGTGTAAAAAAGAGGCGATTTTATAGATGTTTAGCGGCTCCTGACTCCTATAAAAAATAACTAATCAAAAAAATAAAACCACAGAAACATACCAATGTTGGATATCCATAGCATATTAAAAATAATTTCTCTAGTGCCATTATTGAGGAAGAGAGAAGTGTAATACGTTTGTATAGACAAGGTGCTGATGTACAAACCTCTTAAGAGTCTAAAAGAGATTACTTTAATCAAAACACGAATTAATTTAATTTAATTATAGTAAATTAAATTATAAAACTTATATAAATCATCCAATAGAAGAAGAAAATAATTAATGGACGTATAAATAATAAATTACGTAAAATAAAGTGATGTAATAAATTCGTATTCATTTTTTAATTTAAAATGTAAGCTTATTCGATTGCATAAGAAATATATTTTTTCATTTTCTTTCAATTATCCATAATTTATTTTAAATTCCATTTTGAAAAAAAAATAGATATATATAATTTTATAAAATTGCTTACAGATTTTTGGTTTTAATACACTCAAGCCTTTACGCCACCCTACTTACTTTTCTATCAAAATTTCAATAATTTTCTAATATTATTATATTGGGAAATTAAACTTTGGAGAATGTTCAAATAAATTACATAAAACGGCTACAAAAGTATTGATTTTTGCACAATGAATTGAAAGAAAACATATTTAGAATATTATTTTCAGTGCGGAGTTTTGAAGTATGGAGTGTTTCATAAACAAAAAATCACTTGCAATGTAAATATTTTCGCATTCTTTCCACAGAACACGAATCAACTTTCAAAATATTATACACACACCTATACACTCACACCCGCCGAAAAAAAAATTCACAGGCGTAAAATTGGCCACAACAAAGAATCGAATCGATTCACACAAGATGCGTAGGAAAATTTAATGTGAATTATTACATTTGCGGCTCATTTTCCACGAGAAAACAATAAATACACATTAAATAACCGACGGATTCGTAGAGTTGGACCAGTTTTCTTATTTATTTAGTTATTCTCTTGGCAACGATATCTGCATTCACGATTAAACGATAACAACACAAAAACAAAATAGATCAGATACTATTTCGTATAACAAGTGAAAAGGGCGTGTCTGATAGTTTCGCATGATCGAATAAAAATCAATCACGATGTAAATATTCAATAGCGTCGACTTTGACGTGAAATCTTTCATACAAAATGCTACACGAATAAAGCATAAAAACTGTGAAATAATCATACATCAGGTCTTATGTGTATGTTTAGTCAAAAGCTTGATTCTCTGGCAGTGAAACGATATTGTTTTTGTATATTACGCAATTGTTACCACGCGAGACACAATACAGTTGTGATTAAACTAAACTCACAATACGATATCATTCTGGCCAAAATAATCCCTTTATATGTTCTTTATAACCTTTTTAATACTTTCGGAGATTTATGGTTTGAATTAATTAACAATTTGTTTCAGTCAGTTGGGTTAAAAGAGTTTTCAGTTGTGAGCTCTCTTTATTCTTTATAACGCAACATACATATGTACGTATATAGACATATTTTGCCCATAGATACATTTAATTACGTAACAATTTCATACCAGGACTTAAACATCTATTATTAAAATTCAATCAAATGCCTCTTTTTTCATTTTTTTCATAATTAATTAACAATTAAGTTCAAATAGTCTGTTTGATCTCACAGATTTGTGGCCTAAGCCGCTTCCAAATAATTTAGTCATTAAAATACTGGATTAAAATCTAAAAATATTATGTAATTGTATAATTAATCCAATCCTCTGAAATGATTTTCACCGAGGTCAGCTTACACAATTTGGCAACGAAGCGTTGTAATAATCATAAATCGCTCGTCAACGTGAAAACGCAATTTTCTAACAATAGTAGTAGCGATGTCTCGCACATACACTCGGCTAAGATCCACTCTCACCGGTCGACATACCAATTATTAAACGGACTCGCCTCTATCGCCTCCACAGAGAGATGGGATATAAAAAAAAATAAATAAAAGAGGAGATTCTTACAAGAGATTACGACATGGCCGGCAACCTCTCAATTACCGCGAGATGCCCTCTCCATTGTCCAAAACCAATTTGTACCTCTCGTCGCTCCCAAAGCCTAAATACGAAAATCCTTACAATACGATGTCTTTCTAGTGATATTATTTCGGAGATATTCTCAGTTAACAAACGAATTGATTTTCTACATTACCAACGCCTGTACTGGAAATTCCCCTTAATCTTTATATATGTTGCACCGAATCCATGAAATTGTCTATTACAAGCATTCGGCAAGAGAATTGCCGAAAGCATGAAAAATGCAAGCACGTTGCCCAGTTCACGGATTCCGTAAATTCTTTGCCGAATGCGTGAACTGGACAGCGTGTTATATTATAACCAAGTGTCAAAGTGACAGCAGAATAAGGATATTTAATTTAGTTTAATTTACATATTATTATGTATAATATGACTACATACATATGTTTCACTGTTAAAATATTGATCAAAATGTATAAAAATGACATTAAGTCATATGAGATGATCGAAACATATGTATGTAGTCATATTATACATAATAATATGTAAATTAAACATCCTCATTCAGCTGTCACTTTGACACTTGTCCACGCTGTCCAGATCTAAAAAACAACACCGGAGAGCTGCTGTCTATTTGCCGACTCCATGCTTTGAGCAGACAAATTCTTGGCGAATACACGCATTCGCCAAAGAATTTACGGAATCTGTGAACTGGGCAACATGTTTGCATTTTTCACGCATTCGGCAATTCTCTTGCCAAATGCGTGTAAAAGACAATTTCACGGATTCGGTGTAACATAATATAAAAATCAATGTTTGTCTGTCACGTATGCGTTCCTATACTATTCAACCGATTGCAATGAAACTTCCAGGAGTTATTGTGTGTATGTCCGCGATAGTTTTTGTAAGAAAAAACCGCCCAAAAACAGGAACAGAAACGGGAAAAACGGGAATGAGTGGCATTGCATGGCAAATAATTTCACATCTACGTTGTTAGGGAAAAATAAATAAACAATTGAATAATTTAAAAAGTGTTTGCCGCCATCTATTGTTTTTTTTTAGTCAAGTCAAGTCAAGTTCACCGCCTGCGTTTTTCCGACTAATGGGAACGGAAACGTGAACGGGAATTGTATGCGTTATTGTGGCATTGTAACGCATGCCGGGTTCAGCTAGTATAAAATAAATAGAGCTCACTAAGAATTAGTTTCAATAGATTTATAATTTTTAAGTCAACTTGTCGAAAGATGCTGAAATTCTTAAAATATTACAACAATAATAATAATAACTTTTTATTCAAGGCGATATAAAGAATAGTGAGATCCCCATCGTTCATGTAATTAATATATACATATACATAGTTTATAGAAATGGATGATAAAATAAATAAATATAATAAAATGATAGTACTATGTAATACAAACATATATGTACATATGTATGTATATTAGTACTATAATATTAACCATGGTACATATATAAGTACATACACATATTATTATATATCTATTAAAAGTACATATATTAGTATCTATTAATCTAATACTCTCATATTAAACATGGACTAGTGGTTACCATATATGTATGCTTTCGAACATAATGGTCACGGGTTCCAGTCCCACTGGTTGCTACTGGCCAGACTTTGGTTTGCGACTCCAGGTGGATCATTTCTTATCAGAATTTACCAATTTATCTGATTTTCATTGAAACGGCTCCATCAAATTGGCAACTTTTACCCATTTTTTGCGTTTTTCAATTTTTCACCATCTTGAACTTCGCTGATTGATATAAAGATGCTGCAAATTTGTTCATAAATGTTTTGAAAACTTCGAGTTTTTCAAAATCTTGAAATTTGACGATTTATATTTAAAACAATCCTCCGAAAATGTAAGTTTATCATAAAATTTTCCATAAATGTCTATGATACTTTGTTAAAATTGTTCTACACATTATAAATCGATGTTTGTATCTGGCCAGGAAGGCGCATTGAGGTGTACCTGTTAGGCCTTCCTGGTATGTATGAATGTAAAATAATAATAATATAATTTTAAATAATAATAATAACAATCGAAAAGTGAAACTAATACAAAAATCTTGTAAAAAGAAAGTCAATTTATGGCGGTATAACACTTACACCTATTTTTTCTACATAGTGTTTATCGCTTTCTACAAACTAAACCTTTACCTGAAAATAAGCACCTATTTTCTTTTCGGTCGAAAGTTTTCATTATCCTTTATTTCTCTGCAAAATATATTTGAGCCTATACTCCTTACATACCAGTGGGTATATGTTTGTACATAAAAATAAAGTACTTTGGAAAGTACTCAACGATTGAAAACTATTGGGGACTTTTCTCTAAGAGTAATCATCCGGACTAATTAATTGATCTCAGATATTTAAAATTTATATTAAAATGAAATCTCTTCTTATTCATTTGAAACTGTATTTGTGAATGTATGTATGGCTGTAAATATGTACATACATACATACTTTTCATGTGTAATAAATTATACATATATATTCAGTAAAACATGGACACAAAATTATTCATATGCAAAATTTGACCTTTTTTCGATATTTTTTTTATTCATGGTTTACACTTATATAATATTTTAAAGCGAAATATTTAACTCTACTATATTTGTCGGCTCTTATGGAGATGAATATGCTATTTCCTCGTTGATATATACCGACATACGTAGTTTAATTAGATCAACGGGCGATTGGCGAGCTTGTTCCGAATTAATTTCCTGCAAATTTCTCAAAACGTTTCCACCGTTCAGAATATCTCGAATTTCGGAAGCAAGCACCAAGTTAGAAAATCCTCCAAATATCGAATCCACTCAACTGAGTTTCGAACCGTAAAAGCTTTCAACGGTTCGAGCATTGACCTACCAAAACGGACTACTTTACTAAACCGAAAGGTTCATTCGTGTATTTCGCATTTCCCTTTATTTTGTTTACGATTTCGCTGTCTTCAGAAATCTCAATACACCAATATTCCAAATCGTTTAAATCTTTGACTTTGATATTCAGCATACCTTTGTTTTTCTTTGTATGAAAATATAGCATCCATTTCTAGTGATATCCATTAAATTAAACCAATTTCAAATTCATATAGCAAATTGTTGCCAGCAGAATAGCTCGGTCGTTAAGCTTCTGCTTAGCACCGAGAGGCACCGGGTTCGATCCCATGAGCTGACCTCGATTGAAAATAATTTTTCTGAGTACATCTGTAGTGCTGCTGGTCAGACTTGGATATTTGTTACTCCAGGCTGATCGTTTCCTATCAGAGTTTGCCAATTTTTCTGATTTCATTGTTGAAACGGTTCCCGATTAAAATTGGCTAAAATCCTTCCTACCTACTATGTCACCACTATTTGAGTATGATTAATGTACAATAAAATTTATGTACAATTCATAGATGTCTCGTAAATTTGCGAGTTTTTCACTGTCTCGTAATTCAACGAATTGTATAATAAAAATGCTGCATTGTTTGTAATTGGCCAGGAAGGCGCATTGGGGTTACGTGTAAGACCTTCCTGGAATATGTACATATATGTATATGTAAAAAAATTGTAGAATATTTGACCATATCATACACACATCAGTCTAACGAATTATTTTGAAATAATCTTTAAAATTAAAATTTAATCCTGGGTGATGATGTGAGACTATGCCTATATATACATACATACATACCGATAAAATAATCATACTATAAATTAGCAAATTCTCATTCAAAAACCATGAAGAGCATTGTATATTGATTTCGGCCAAAATTTAAGCCGTGAAGTCTTCAATATATATACATACATATAGTATACATTTAGTATATCTCTAGAACAAATTTTGATTTTATTTTTACTTTTTAAATATATTTAATAAAAAGCGCACGTATTTGTATGTTCACACACTACATATGTATAATATAAATACATATTACATAAAATGTGGTTCACTGCAATGTCAGGTAAACCGACAATTACTGCAATAAACAAACCCTAAATTGAACCGAATTCAACCAACACTATTGCGGTTAGCTACATTACAAACTGTGTGTCTGTACTTTACGTATTTCATTAATTCACAAAGGAAACAAACGTGTGGCTGTAATTCCTTTTGAATTCTACAAATTTTCAAAAATCCTTGATGCTGTGTGTTGTTTAATAACACATTACGGGATGAGATAGTGTATTATGAAACGTACTTAATTATACATGAGACGTCTACATCGAATGGAAAAAAGAAATACGATCATTATCCTTGGCCAGCTACCTAGAAATACCGAGGGATTCCGTCTAAAAATATAATATGTATGTATATATGCGCGATAAATGTTGCTATGTAACTTTTGTTTGATAGTGCCGTCAAAAATGACGGATTAAGTGGTGGTACTGCGTTTGTTTGCTCATTGCTGGAATATTGTAGTTGGATATTAGTACATATTGAATCTTCTGATAAAAATAATCGGAAAAATCGTAAAGGTGTTCCAATTCCGTAATCAGATAACTGATTGTTTTGGAAATCATATCCCAACAAAATAAAAACGGAAGTGACAAAAACTGCAATTAGTATAGTTATGAGCTTAATTTCATTTAATATGAAATGTTATTGAATGTAATTTCTAATGTTGTAAGATATTTTTTAAAAATTTAATTTATTTATCGGTGATTCAAGTCTCAAGACATTTATCAACAGCTGTTTTTTTTATTCCTGTTTGTTTTCGTACAGGTTTCAATATATTTACTTACGATTAAGTTTATTTGCTATTAAGCATCAACAAACGATGTTTGTTATTTAAGTGCCAAAAAATGGAAGGTCTCAAAAATAAAATAAATTCAGACATAATACATTCAGCTTTTACCAATTCTTAAATAGCATACTATTATGTATATATGTATAAAAAAATAAAAATACATCGATTTTAAATCGAAAGTTCGGATTTTCAACGAATATGATAAACCATAAAACCTGGGTACTGCACGATATTTTCCAAACGATTCCCAAATTAAGCGTAATATTTTTAACATCGCCCGTTTTTTTACATTATTTTTCGCCATTCAACGGTTTTTTAAAACCATTCATTCCCAGGGGATATTTTTTTAGATTTATCTTCCGAAAACACAAAAAAAAAATTTCATCGAAACATAATACAAAGGTCGGAACAAAATATAATGCATGCATAGGCATACGATTCACCTTGTGATTTTCGTATTTTTCAGCATTCACATTTTTTACTCGCCTAGTTATGAAAAACCTTCGCATTCATAATGCGAATAATTTTACGTCGAATAAAAAGCTCAAAACGTGAAAAGTTTGAAATTTGAAACGTGAAATTGAAATGATATACAGCTTATGCGTATACCTGCGAACGTATTTTTACGGGCGTTTTGTATAATTCCTTCATCCCCTCTTTTTAATTGTGCTTTGAGGTATATTTTATCATTATTAAAGGATTTTCTTATTTGAATTATCTTTTATTTTAAATTGATACAAACTATATGACGTCTAAAAGAGCTGTTCGAAATTGATGATACAAAATCGCCATTATTTTTGCATTAACCTACATACATAGTTCAATCACTGCAGTGCTTACAAAATATTGTTTCATAATACATAACTAACTAACACTTTTCAAAGCATGTATCTAATATATAATTTCCAAAGAGACTTTGTATACATATATGCATATATGTAACATTGGTTGGTTGGTTGGAAACAACACATTCGATTTATTATTATTTTTTCGATTCATATGCGCCGATTCTATTTTTTTTCGATTCAAAGGATTCAAAGTCCCCGGGTCCTTCACCCCCGGGGGGTGCTGGAGGCGAAGGCGCCGAGGGTGAAGGCGCCAAGGGCGAAGGCGCCGAGGGCGAAGGCGAGTCTTTCGTAGTTCAAAAAAAGCCTTTTATATTGTAAACAAAACATTTCTTATTATCAATAAAATTACTAGTTTCTTCACTCAATCTCCACAAATCTTTCTTCATTTTTACACCTGTTCTTAATAAAACCGTATCTAAATATTTTAAGTATTTGTCACAAACTTTTTTTTGATCATTAAAAGGTATTTATTTTTCATTGTGCAATACTCGATACAAATTTGCATATTTTTAAACCAAAATAAATAAAGTAAAATACCAGGACCGATAAAGATTACACCAGTGTGCCTAAACGTACGTAAAACTACTAGATCCTAGCTTATAATTTAAAATACAACAGTTACTGTCTTACTATATTGTATCGTTGTTACCAATTGTCTTGTACATTTTCTTTGTAAACATCATTATAACTATCAATAGATTATTAACACAAAACCGTGCTCCACTAGTTAGAGTTTTTAGTACGCAATTTTACCGATTTAAAATTCAGCACACTTCTAATTAACCCTTTTAAACGAAAAAAAAATAGGCCAAAACACTATCTCACTAAATACGTTTCAATAGAAAATACTCAATATAAAATAGTATTAACAGTGAGAAAAAATCTCAAGTGAAAATACATACTTTTGACTTGAGACGACTATTTAGAGAGATTTTAAATCTAAAAAGTACTACAAATGAAAGATAAAATACCCGACTATAGATTCCAATATTCATTTTGAACAGGAATTGACAGATTTTGAGAGATCGACCGAACAATACCAAGATATAGAAAAATCGCGCGATTTAAAAAAATCATATATCTCTGAATCTCAAGCCAATCAACATTTTTTATTACCAGATTCGTGTTTTTCCAGATTCGTGTAGTTCTATAAGAAAAGTCATATCTCGTTTCTGTACCAAAAAAAAGTCGTCATTTGTCGAACAGTGTTATTAGTATTACAAAGCGCCATTATTTATGCCATAAATGTTATTGAATCTTGAATTTATGTTATTACTTTATTGTTAAATAATCATGGCTTCCGCTTATACCTATGTAATTTCATGAATAAGCCTAGTTCAACTCCAAATGACAAAAACAAAATCTAAAATTAATCAAAACGCAGTATGTAATACTGTTATACTATTTATTATAACTACAAAAAAAATTCAACAAACCTATTGTGTATGTGGCTCCATCGATTTGAAACGTAGCACTCTTGCATTTCTTGAAGAATTTCCCACTGACATCCTGTCTCATCTGACTGCTGTGAGTCGAAGGATGTCCAGGATAAGACTTTTTAACCGGTGCTCCTCCAGCCTCCTGTTTGCACAACTCCTCCTTGAGCCTTTTGATGACGTCATCACCATCAGAATCGGGACTGGCTATTTCTTCAGACTGAGATGCACCACTGACATCTTCAGGCGACAAAATTTCGTCGTTTTGCACACAGTCATTAACATTTGTCTTGTTGGATGAGCTTTCCATGTCCTTGGCGCACGACCCGAGATCACTCATATTGGATTCGACGGATCAAACCATCGTCGATGTTCACTAATATTGTTTTAAACTCAACAGAATGTGATTAATTAACCGTTTTTAATTCGAGAAGTGGATATATCTATATGTACGTAAGTGGGTTTACATTACCCTACACAAAGGCGATATAATTAATCAAAGTCATTGAAATAAAATGGCGAATTTTCCTTCACTTGCCATCACCGAAATTTCACCCGACATGTATGAGGGATTTGAGTCATTATCTGCATTTATATGTAATAATTTGGTTGATTTACGTTATATATACATAACAAATATTGCAATGCTAGATACGTACATTTTTTGACTAGGAAGTACAAATATTATTTCAGATCGGTTGGAGGCAATCGAAAGAAAATATTTATGGTATTCTCTATATTTAACAGTGTTATGTCTATTTGTAAAACCCTCAAACCAACTGGAGCTAGCAAAAGATAAACTTTATCTATAAAAAGGTTTGTTAAAAGTACATATAACGATGTATATTTATGTATATATGTATATAAAAATAAACGATTATTTACAGGGGGTTTGGTCGTATATTGTTAGCCGAGCTCTTTTGTGTTGTGTCGTATACATAAACATATAAATTTATATATGTATATTGTTAGAAAGATTTTCTTTTTCGTTAGCGTTGATCTATTTAATCGATTTTACTTGGAAGCCTAACAAAAGCCGACTTAATTGATTCTTAACGATCCTTAATGGCGATATAAATTTATTCGTCCTTTTTATTACCGTCTTTTTTGCCTTTGTGGCTGAAGTTGTGGATGAAGTTGCGAAAAAACAATTATTGGTGGTAAGAATAAAACATTTCACGAAATAAACACAATCCGTGAAATGCGAATTTATTATATACATATATACGATATACATATGTAAATCACAAAATTTGTAAAATCGGAGGAAGTAATGAAAGCTTTCAAATAAACTAGGATCTTTTTTATATTTTTATAATCCTTTTTTTAAATATTTCAATTAAATTCGAGCTAATTTAACTTTATTTAAAGTTTCGTGCCATAATTAGTGCGTCTAGAAAAGAAAATATTTGCATTATATTAAATACGATCTTTACATAAACAAAAAATACGGATTTTTATGAATAAAAATATATATTTAAAAATTTCAATTAAATTAATTTTATTTAAAAATATCTTTATCAATATAAAAATCGATAATTGTATGTGAATAAAATTGAAGCGTTACAAAACAAAAAAAAAACTCAAAAAAGCGAAATCTTATTTAAAAATCACGTAATATTAAATCATATTAAAATATACAACATTATAACTAAAGACATTGAATTAGTACATCTCAGCATATTATTTCGAATGAAATAAAATATTAAACCATCAAAACCTTACTGCAAGCAATTAAATTTACAGTTAACAGAATCGAAGCTTTCGCAAACGACAATATGAATTTCCATATATTTAATTTTTAACATAAGCAAATATTTGCAAATGAACTTTCGGCCAACAATGTGTTTATTTTTCACGCCCCATCCGAATTTTTCACAGCTGTCACATTAACGCATTTCAAACGTAAATATATTCAAATTCATTTTAATTTATAAATTTTATACCGCCGTCGATGCGAAAGTAACTTTGAAATTTTATGATTATTATTTAGCTCATTAAAATATCATATATGTAAATTTTATCACATTCGGGAACGAGAGGAGATTTCAATTCAAAGTTCATTGACGACTAGACTTAAAATGCGAAATTGATCGAACTCTTGTGTGGCACGAGTGCAAAGTTTTTTTATGTTATTTTGGCACGCCACTGGCGGACGTCCGTCACGCGCGTATCGCCACCGTAGACTGGTGGCGCTCACGACTGCAACCTCACTTCACGCAACGCCACTGCAACACTAACAACACACAATAATCAATCGAACTTGGGAAAACCCCCATGGAAAATCAAACCATATATTCCACACATCTCATTATTAAAAAAAATTCACAACTTTTATATTGAAGTTATGTACTTTTTGTTAGTAATTGAATGTATTTAAATTCAACAAAAAAATTCCGAACATCATCTTGAAAAATTAAAAAGTACATATATTTTTCTGTGAAATAAAATGTTTTAACACATACTCGCATAAGTTAAATCATTTATTTACGTATATAATATATTTATATAGTCCGAATGCGTGACAGAAAAATAAAGAAAAGCAACGAAAATGAAAAATAGTGTCTAATGAATGTATTTAAATCTGCTCGACCTTATAACTGGTATTAAAGAGACCTAAAGAATAATCCAATATGTTGAAATGAAAAGTCAAACAAATCACGAAAGAGGGAAATGTACGAGTGAACTTTCTAGCCTTGGAAACTATTAAGATTGTCTTGAAAACCATTTAAAATTTCTTTATAATACATACATATATTTTAGTGCATTTGATTTGATTTTTATATGCTTTTCATTATTCATAATTGACGTTCACAATATATCAATAACAGTTTAAAATGACGGAAAGTACGGGAAATAAATTAGACTGTTTTTAATTAAAAAATACATTTAATTATTATTTTAAATAATAATGAAGATTTAATCCATTTCACTTATAAAAATCTTGTTAAATGATTGAAATGAAAGTAGTGATTTAACTTAAATCTCGACTATTATTTAAAAATGGATATAATAAAACAACATTTCCTAAATTAATCTTTCACAACTAATTCTATGCATGTATGTATAATATTCAATTTATTAAAAAATTATGTAACAGATATTTTTTCATTCTTGTTTGAAGTATAAACACAAATAAACGGTTTTATATATGAACATAAGTGTTGTGTCACTATTGACCAAAATGCGTAGATTTTATGCAGATTTCAAGGAAAATGTGTTCATTTATTACTCCAGTCACATTTGCTATACATAATGAATATTATGAAGATACATATATAATAATAATGAGGCAAACTTGTAAAACAAAGTTTGGCATTCAAAAAATACCTACAATAAACATATTGTATTGTATTGTAAAAATTTTTGTATTCCATATCACATTTTTCAAAACATTATCCAACAATAAAATAGCAAAGTGATTATTCACCCTATTAATTTGAAAATAATCTTACTAACTCTCATCATTGATAATTTCACACATTATTCATTGGATTATGATCTGCTGAATGAATTTCCCAAAACTAATATGACAGCACATATGCACGTTTTACTAATAAAATTCAACCGACAAGTATTTGCGCACTTCCACTCAATTCACCGTATATATAATAAAAATACTACAAAAATACAGCAGTTCGAAAAGTTCAAATCTCGCAGTTTTATCTACCGTCTAAGTTGTTTGGATTGAGCTTACATACTCGGTAAAATCTCGAAGCTTTCGCCAGAACGAGAAAATTCACCAACGAATTACTACAATAAACTAACACTACGCTATCGTTTGAATTTATTTATAAATCCGCACATCCGTGATATAATTCGCTGTTTAACCCACTTAATCGTTTTCCGATGGCTAGAGTGGGTTATTATTCGATTTGTAAAGGATACTATCAGATGTATAACACGCGATAAATGGACTCTAGAAATGGAATAATTGGAGGGATCGCTGAAAGGGCATATGGATTAAACCCAGGATTACACTTCGAATACGTTCAAACCGATGTAGATTTATTGCATATCCGGGGTCTACCCCGAAGTTTTACCAAACAACATTTAATTTGAAATTGAAACTTAAATTCAATCTCGATTTGTAGCGAGCGTGACCGTTGTAAAAGCATAGAGCATTAAACTTACCTTTTCACCGGTACGAGCATATTTATTTCAGGATTGTTTCTATTTTGGTTCTCGGTTTGATTGCCAGCTTAAAATTACGTACTGCAAAAGTCATTCGACTGTCATCGTTGTGCATTTTAAGCCCGCGTCACAAATGATAATAATATTTTGACTGTTTATCGAAGTCGTAAATGTGCTATTGAGGCAGTTTTTCAAAAGTGACACGCGGGTGACCTGAAGATTACGCACTGAAATAAAAATGGATCTGGCACTGAAACGGGGACTGTAATTACATTCATGAAAATTTTTCATTTTGATAAATGCATACTCACAAGCGAAAACATGAATTATAAGTATTAAATCTGTAGGTATGTATGAACATACATGCATATGTGCAAAATTTGACAGCTCCATTTATATATGCATATGTACATAAATTCCTATACATATATGTATTAAATAAATAAATATATATATATATATATATATATGTGTATATAAATATATATATATATATATATATATATATATATATATATATATATATATATATATATATATATATATATATATATATATTTATATATATATATTTATATATATATATATATATATATATATATATATATATATATATATATATATATATATATATATATATATATATATATATATATATATATATATATATATATATATATATTTATATACACATATATATATATATATATATATATATATTTATTTATTTAATAGTTTTGGACCATTGTGGCATTACAGGAAGAACCAAATGCGCCACAATGGCCTACATTTGAAAAAGATATAAAAACATGATATAAAAACAAGTAAACTGTAAATAAAGGAAAAAAGCAAAAGCAGAAAACATGGTAAAATAAAATAATAAAAAAAAAAAGTAACAAAAGGAAAATAATACATCATTCAGAGAGAAAAAAATAACAAAAGTGTAAAAATTAAAAATAAAATCCATAAATCCCATTCTTTGTTTACACTGAACAAATTTAAAATAGTATATAAAAACATACAAAGGAGAAAGAAAAAGTAAAATAAAATAAAACAAAATATAAATAAAAATAAAATCACAGCGAGGCCCAAATGGAAGAGAGTAGATTAAGATTCCACTCATTCATCACATTCAAATTAAGAAAGTAATGATGAGCGCAGGTTACCAGATAAATATGTTAAGATAATATCCGATAATCTACGCTCCCCAAGGTGGAAAATATCACATTCAGGGACAGCAGCAACGATTTTATTGAGAAGTCGAATAGCTCTTGGAATAGGAGCCATTCGAAAAAGAACTGTGCGAGCAGCAGGTACAACCATCAAATGATGATGTCTACCACGCACATGATTATTAGGAACATAAAGTCCCAACTGTTCCAGCAACAACGGGCATGACGTATTACCACGTAATAGCTGGAGAACGAAACGAATTAACGAGAAGTTTCTCCGAAGTTCAAGGGAATTATACCCAAGCATGCCCAAAAGGAAAGGAGTAGGATAGAGATATGGGTAGTACCCATACTCTTTCTTATAAAGAAAACGAAGAAATGCTTTTTGCACTTTTTCTATAATAAGAGAGTAGTTTGCTTCATGCGGATTCCACACAATTGCATTATACTCTAGCTTACTTCTAACAAGCGAGTTGAAAAGCAAGCGAGAAGACAAGGGGTTGGAGAATAATCTAGCATATCTCAAGACAAATCCAAGTCGACGAAAGGAAACGTCAGCGATTGTCTTGATGTGGTTGTGAAAGGTGAATTGAGGATCAAAAGTGATACCCAAGTCGACCATTGATTCCACGTGCTTCAACAATACAATATATATACAGTGCCCGACAGAATTAAGTGGACACTTTTTATGTGTACACAAGAACGCGGTTTTCTCAAAAAGTATTTAACATAGAGCTTTATAGTTTTCAAAAATTAAAAGGGTGTTTTTTTATGATCCTAATTTAGACATTTCGTTTCTTTCGCTTTATAGCTGTTTCGTTGACATTACCGCATTCGTCACAATTCAAAAATTGGGTCGTGCGTTCATGCGGAACGAATGTGTTTGGGACCCTGTATTTCAATTATTACTGGTACGATTTCTTCAATTTTTTTGTGTTTTATCATTCTATCTTTTGAATTGGTAGGAGACAGTTGTTTCGTCAATATTGTTCCCGTGTAGTGTTGTAAAAATAAAATGTCGAAAAAAATCTGAAATTCATGTTTAAGTTCGAAAATTTTGTGGTAGAAGATGATAAAATTGGTGTGAATTTTTGTGATATCGCGAGTAAATATTGTATTTCAAAGTGCTGCCAAAAAGATTTGGAATAAATTCAAAAACCATGACACTGTTGAGAATTTACCAGGAGGAGGAAGAAAAAAATGAACAAATCGACGGGGTGATCGTCTGATTTTTATGAAAGTAAAGCAAGAACCGACGAAAACTTGTCGGGAAATTAAAGTACACCTATCGTTGAATATCTTGGAGAAAACAGTGTCGTGTAGATTAAAAGAAGCTGGCTTAAAAAAATGTAGAATGCGGCGCAAACCTTTAACCAGCAAGGTGAATTAAACGAAGAGATTAAAATTCGCCAAAAAATATATTGCAATGCCTTTATCGTTTTGGAAACGAATTGTGTGGAGGACGAACGTAAATTTGAGCTGTTCGGCACAAAAAGTAAAAGAAAAGTATGGAAAAAATTCAGTGAAGCCCTCAAAAACAAGTGTGTTGAGAAAACGGTGAAATATGGTGGTGGCTCAGTTATGATATGGGGCTGTTTTTCCTGGAAGGGCGTCGGAGTCCAGTCCAAAATAGAAGAAATAATGGACTCCGATATATACATCGATATAATCAAAGACAATTTGGAAGAATCAAGCAAGAAACCTTATGGGGCGCCGCCTTATGGAGCTCAGCCGCATGGGGCCCCGAAGGGGGGCAGCCTCATGGGGCGCAGCCCCATGGGGCCCCAAAGGAGGTGCAGCTTTATGGGGCGCAGCCTTATGGGGCGCAGCCTTATGGGGCGCTGCCTTATGGGGCGCAGCCTTATGGGGCACAGCCTTATGGGGCGCCGCCTTATGGAGCTCAGCCGCATGAGGCCCCGAAGGGGGCGCAGGAGGGCGCAGCCTCATGGGGCGCAGCTTTAAGGGGCGCAGCCTTATGGGGCGCAGCTTTATGGAGCTCAGCCGCATGGGGCCCCGAAGGGGGCGCAGGGGGCGCAGGGGGGCGCTGGGGAGCGCAGGGGGCGCAGGGGGGCACAGGGGGGCGCAGGGGGGCGCAGGGGGGTGCAGGCGGGCGCAGGGGGGCGCAGGGGGCGCAGCCCCATGGGGCGCGCCCTTATGGGGCGAATCCCTAAACGGCAACTGATCATGGGGGCGAAGCCCTAGACGGCATTTAATCATGGGGCGCGGAGGGGCGAAGCCCTAAAAGGCATTAACTAAGGGGGTCGAAGCCCTAAATGGCAATTAATCATGGGGGCGCGGAGGTGCGAAGCCCTAAAAGGCATTAACTAAGGGGGGCGTAGCCCTAGACGGCAATTAATCATGGGGACGCAGAGGGGCGAAGCCCTAAAAGGCAATTGATCATGGAGGCAAAGCCCTAGACGGCATTTAATCATCGGGGCGCGGAGGGGCGAAGCCCTAAAAGGCATCAGCTAAGGGGGGCGAAGCCCTAAACGGCAATTGCTCATCGGGGCGTGGAGGGGCGAAGCCCTAGAAGGCAAAGGCTCAGAAGGCAAAAGCCCTAGAAGACAAAAAAAAATTATTTTTTTATTTTTTTTATTTTTTATTTATTTTTTATTTTAAAAATTTTTTTTAATTTTTTTTTTTTTTAAATTAAATGTTTACTATTAGATTAGTCATGTTTAAGCGGTTTATATCATAAATACTGAGCGAAGCCGGGTAATACAGCTAGTAATATTTAAAATATACTTATTAATATTTCAATTTAAAACCAAATACATTTTTAGTCAAAATATTTTACAGACCATAGTATCTTTATACTATTTTATAACTAATTAATTAAATAATATTTATTATTTCTGTTAAATATTTAAATTTCCGTCAAAAATTGAATAGAGACATCAACGCACGAACAAAAATAAATGAAACGTATCTCGTCGCTCTAATTCATCAAACGTTAACCTTTAATGAATACTCCGTAAGTCCACAACCCTTTAATACATATTTGCGCAAAAATAATTCTCGGCTACATACTGGAGGTAAACATGGCCTCATGCGATGGCGGAAACCCGGCTGCCGAGTCGGAAAAGCTGGTTTAATTCTCGCCCATTTCCTTCATATGCATACGTTTACATAACACTCAAATCGAAACTTTAACAAAATATTCAACATAGGTGAAATATTTTCCACGTAATAAAACTTCCATACGCGAAGTTTAAACTTGAGAGTGTTCTACGGTGGCACGTGAATGTTACATTTTTTCCGGTATATGTATGTATGTAAGTAAACTCCCATACTACGTTAAGTGTTCGTCGTTTTCCCCCTCTTTGCCACCCTTCGGTGAAGGTTTTCGACCCTTAGGGCTACGCTACGAAATTAAAGCCTACGGCAAAGGCTACGACGAGCAAGAAGGCTCTATTCTGGAGGCTACGACACACCAGGAGTGCAGAAAATTCGAAGGATGAACGAGACGGGCGCTTTCCCAACCAATTTTCACGATCTACAGAGATTCTCAAACCTTTTGAGTTAATGTTTATGAGATTATATAATATATGTATACATATATAACTATGCTTTTTTGCATATGAAAATATAACTTCAAGTCACCACAAATATAATACAAAATCGAATGAAATGCATATCAGTACATATTGTATGTATGCCCATATATGTAAAATATGATGATAACTTTTATATACCTTTATATTTAAAAGAAATGAAATTTATTATTCAATAAGCAATATGTATTACACAAATTTTCTTATTGTGTCTCTATTATATCATTATTTTATTTTACTTAAAATATATTCCATTCATTTAGAAGAATTACAATTGAAAAAAGTAATTTTCTTTCAATCAAACGTATAAGATACTCAACCATGCGATAGTTGTTGGCCTCAATTGAAAAAAAAATACACTTAAACCATTATACCTGATTGACGGTATTAAAATTTGCCTCACTGCGCTTAAAAATTCGCTAGTTAATATGTTGGATGCTAATCGTCCAGTTAAAAATGTGTATTTTAAGTTAAAATGATACAAAATTTGTGATGTAAATATTCAAATGACATAATTCAAATTATTGAGGTTTTCTTTGATTTTTAAATGCTTTTTATTACTACTAAGTTATGTTCATAATACATCTTATATCTATTTTAATACATAGCTATATTTTAACAAGGTTATTATTTTCAAACTTTAAAATCAGGGTTTTCAATAACTTTGACGTGATCGAAAGTGCAATATTCCATATAAAATAATCCTATACAAAAATAAATACATATTCTTACTATTGGTAGTTTTTCACATTTGAATATGATCACATATGAAAAGATCAAATATCATCCATTTCCAAATTCTAAGCTCTTTTTTTCGAAAGTTTGAGAGTCAGTGCACAGTCTCGCCACGGCGGCATAGGGGAGGGTAGGAAAACCGACGAAAACCGATAGTATAGGAGTCGCAAAAGCCAGCAGCGTGCACGTGAGACACACTTATACAGCGATGCATGAGTGCGAGCGACACGGCGAGAGTGCAGGGGCCCTACAAGGGTTGGCCCAAGCACTCGCGGAAAACGGAGCTCGGTCGGAAAATGTGTACGACACACCAGGGCAGCATACTCAAACGAGTGTGATTCTAGTCTAGAGGTGTTTCCAGACAGGTGGGTGGGTAGATGGGTGGGCTAATAGGTGGGTGGGGTAGTGCGCGCGCAGTCCACCCCATCTGGCTCCAGCACTGGTGAAACCCTCGTCTATGGTGCTATAAATTTGTCGTGGTTATTTTTTAATTTTAAATAGAAATCATCGATTTTTAATATTCAATATCTTAGCATAGATACAAGTACGTATGTATGTAAATGTAGATATGAAAGCTTTTGCTAAAGTAAATATTTTCCGTTGTGTAAATTTCACTAAGATTTCTCTCTGTACTCTTGGGAGTCGGGAAGAAAAAGCATTTCACTACTGTGACCAATGTGTTATTTTCTTATAATAAAATCTATCATATCTGCTAAGATATTCATTAAATGATTTAATAGTTAAAAAAATGCTATTCAAAATTAACGACAGCAATTTTTAGTTCCTATAAATTATATTGTTTTTCTTAGTAAATTATATATATATTTCAATCTATCTTCACTTACGAACTGATTTATGTTTAATCTGAGCACTAAGATAATATCAAAAATATTGTAAAACATATTTTTTAGAATAGATAATGATCGCTCGATCAGTAACGATTAGATTCGACATGATTTGTATTGTAAACATAAATTATGAACAATAAAAACCATTTTTAGAAACCAAAATCAATTTGTGTGTATTTATTAGTGCAATTAGAGCAATGCGTGCAGTTTTGAATGTGAGGAAACTTAAGAGTGTTAAAAGCATGTTCAATGAATTGAAATGGTTGGATATTAGAAATAGTCTTAAATTAAGCACTTTAAAATTTGTATATAAGCAAGATAATAATCTATCACCCAAATATTTTAATAATTACATAGTTAGGAGTTGTGATATACATAATTATAAAACTATAAATAGGAATAAATTAATTATAGGTAGAGTTAAGAAAGCAAGAACTGCAGTAGGTGTTTTCCACAGAGGTGTTCAAATGTATAATACCATTCCTGAGAACATTGGTGCTTTCTTAAAGGGTGTTAATGGATACCTCTGTGGAAGATGATGTAATTATACAAGTTCAATAAATGCAATGTTTGGCATTATGTAATATTATGTTATGGTTACTAATTATGGTTTTGTTAATTTTGTTATATTACAGTTGTTACTTTTGCTATATATTCTTTAGCAATTTGCTATAAATAAATAAATAAAAAGATCGGGTTCGAACATTGAATTGGATTCAGGTGGGTTTTGTCAAACATTGGATTATGAGGATTTTCGAATGGAAATGGGAATTGAAAACTTCAACTGGCAATTAAAACTTTAAACCATATAAATTTAAATTTGATTATTTCATGTTATACATACAATATGCATATGAATTGATTTTTTTCATTTTTGCGTGGAAATTTAAAATTAGAATGCTTGAAGTCGTATAAAACAAATTAATTTAGTAGACAGCTTTCTGTTGTGGGCTTTCATTCGATGAATAAAAAGAGAGATTAAAAAGGAAATAAATTCAGAGTAAAAAGGAATTTAAAACGTCATGCACACACGCCAATAGATTCGTCAGTGCACACACGTATAATAGGAATTTTTAACTCACGCAAATTACAAGTTCAATGTTTGCACTCAAATTAATGAATTCAATTCAACGTATATATATATATATGTATACATTTTAACGAACCATTTACAACCGTCATTTTTAACTGAATAATAATCGTGAATATTTATCATTCATAATTATATTACATTTATATGTAATTAAGGTGAATTTTGGGCAACTGGCGATGCGAACGATCACGCTTTAAAGCTTATTTTAAACGATTTCCTGCTCAAATCGGCTACGAATAATTATTAATGGCAACATTTTGAGACATTTTCGATCGTAAACTAATTATACTATCAATTTTGACGAACAAGCTTTTAGCGAGCCCGTCATACGTAAACGCTAATTATCGTACCGCAAAGTTCACGGAATTACTATGCATATAAAATTTACATATATATATATATATATATATATATATATATATATATATATATATATATATATATATATATATATATATATACATATATAATTTGTACATGCATACTTCTAAGTAAATTTCTATATATAAGTACGTGTTTTCAAATGCATAATATGCAAAGTAAATTTTTGATTGCGAAAATATGACAAGAACCCATCTTCATTTCAATTCATTTTTTTTTTAAGTCTACACAAAATAATATTCTGGGAAATTAGCAGTCAACCGCATTAGGTTTTCTCATGTTATAGATTCGTTTCCAAGAACGCTCTCAATATTACGCAATGGAAAATTGGTTTTTAACAACCCATTACACGAGCCCGCTCAAGTTTGGCCATTAGCCACAAGTTTTGCTCCCCCTCACGAATATCGAAAATGTTTTGCGCAAACAAAAGTGAGAATTCGACCATTGAAAACTTCGACAAAGCCTCAACAACTATGCAGCTATCTGCCATTTTTGGGCCCAAAACAATATCCTTCCTTCCTTGCCACTAGGACGACAATCCTCGAAGTCTTCTTTGTTTCGCAACAAGCCATACGAAACTTTATAAATTATTATATAATATAGACGATGGTGGAAAACTTCGCATAACGAATCCATAGTGACTCCACATATTGTCCCATTGTTCGTCACATCATATATTTTACCTATACTTGAGACACGTATACATAGAAATATAGCATGATTTGACACGCAACAATTGAGACCGTTAGCTGCCAATTACCCAAGGCGGCCATTAACTGTCGCCGGTGTGAGCCATTGGGTTGTTCGTGTTCTGCAAAACCCCACAGGATCCATTGTCTGAACCATTCAACTTATTTTCTGTTTTATTTTATTCGCAGAAACCATTTTGTTCACCGGCGCTTTAGATGATTGCTGTATTTCTACACAAACATATTATAAAATAAAACGCGTGAACATAAACAATGCTGAAAGCTTTAGCTACAATTTAAGAGCAGTAATCCTTACCGTACCCAAGTGCATAAAGCACAAAAGAAAACATGTAAACTGTGACTGTAAAATACCGTACGATGCAATAAAAAAAGTTTCTCTAGCTTTTTAAAGAGATATACACAAATACATATATGTATATATGTATATATAAAACCTTTCAAATATTAAGTGCTTTATTATAATTTATATGTAGACATACAAATGTAAGTAGATATATCATCATCATTATCATCATTTACAGCCATTCACCATCTACTATTGGATGAATGCTGTTTTGCACAACTCTCATCCATCTCACCCACATTTTTTTTCTTATTTCATCCACCCATCTTCCCTGCGGCCTTTTTTTCAACCTCCTACATTACAACTCTCGGGTACCATTTCATCACTTCTTTTGGGCATTCTTTTAACTACGTTACCCACCCATTTCCAATTCGATCTCTTCACTCTAAACACTACCTTTGCCATACTTAAATATGTATATATTATACTATTCTTCATGCATAATGCATATTCTTCATTTGTAAAATATGTACATATTCTTATATAAAACCTAATAAAAAAATCGTAAAAAAATTTAAAAGTTTTATCACCACGATTCAAATGTACAAGTCATACATTCAATTACTCTGAACATCTAAAGCACACAACGAATTTTTATCCTCTCGACAGTCCTCAAATATAACAGGCACGAAAAAAAGCAAATGGCACTCGAGTGAACGTGGAAACGCTGCAAGGTACATATGTACATATGTATTTCATTCTGCAAATAAAACTGCAGACAATTTCCGCAACAGATCGCAGAAATCCAACGTCAGAGAATTGAATACGTGAATTAACTGACTCACTCACTCACTTGAATCCGAAGTTAATAAAGTATAACATCATATGGAGAATAAACCTTTCACTGCGATGTCCTTAAGCTTTATACGTGCGAATATTTGAAATTCAAACTCGGTTGATTTATAGTCGCGATAAATAAAACATAAAGGAATATTCGCCTAGGATAGATATCACCGGTTCGGATTTCTCATGGGAATAAAACACACTGATAAGGGTTTTTGTGGATTTTGCGAAAACAGCGGGAATTGGAACTGGAACTGGTCGAGCGGAAAACACAAAATCGCATAAAATTTCACTTCGCATCAAAAACATGGAAACTCGATTTATACCAGTGCGAGTTTATACTAAATAAACAGACGTAAGTAATCAATTTGCAGTTATAATGGATTGTTTCTGGTAAATAAATGAATGGGTCGCGTAGAAATCGCACATAAACGAATTTAGGTTCGGTACGAAAATTGAAAACAGTACACGGAATTGGAATATTGAATTGTGCAAAAACATCTACAAACATATATAAATCAATAAAAACAGATTCAATTTAAACGTCACATAAAACCAAATCAAAAGCAAACTTTTATCGTGTTAAAATATATCCGTTTACATGTAGCTTGCAACTTTGAGTAATTTTTTTAATAATTAAATTATTTTCTTATTTATATGTTTAGCAACCCACAGTCTTGCAATTTATTTACTTGGAATTTTATTTTGTAATTTAATTGGGCATTGTTGAAGGGTATATAATTTGGTCGAAAATTTACATTTCGACCTGTATCATTATCGAGACAAATTTTAATTTTCTCGATTTGACCAGAAATAAAAAACCATACATTCATTTAATCTTATCTATAATATCTACGTATTTTATATTTTGCTCTCACCCATATATGTTGGAATTTTTTAATCTTTATTTGAATATCACGTCAATTATTCAACATTACATTACTGGCAATATACAGAAAATAATACATATGTACATACATATATATGAATATGTCATGTTTTTCAATATTCTGGAAAAAAAAATCTAAGCATTTAAAGCCACATAAATAAGAAGGATAATATTTTCACAGAACATGTATTACTTTTAATATGAATTAAATACAAGTACTTACATAGATATTATTATCACAAGTATATATGTATATATGTCCATATGTACATACTAGGGCTTCCGATTTCCCGTAATTTTTCAATTCCCGGGACATATGATGTAATTTGTTTTTTTCAATTTCATTTATATTTTGTTATTATACAATTGATTTATTTACATTTTGTTAACTGGAAAAAATGTAAGTATAAAATAAAATTTATTTAAAAAAGCTTCTTAACAATATTAAAATAATTAAATGAGAATCCGAAGTCCGATTTGGCACAAATATTTCCAGCAATGGAAAAAACTTTCAGTTTCGGTCAAAGTTGGTTTTAAATTCTAAATGGATGTAAACAATTTTTAAATTATTTGTATTTTCTCCTTTCAGTATATACGTATGTACGTATGTATATTCTCATTTCTGTTTTAAAGTCGAGGATATTTTTATTTACGCTATTTTGTAGATTTCTCTTTGAAACCTCCTTATTTGATTCTTCATTCATCGTCAAACAAACAATAGTCTCATTTTCATCAGAATCTAAATAAAAGAGCTTATTCCGTTGTGGAATCGTCTACACAAGAAGGATACACTCACTTCATAATAGTTTCATCGTACGATATACATATATGTATATGTACATTCGCCTTCATTATAATATTTAAAGAACCTTTTGATTGAAATATTTTTCCGGCATTCAAGATAATAATTTCCCGGGGCACGGGAAATCAAAATTTCTGTGAATTCCCGCGAATTTCTGTCCCGGGTCGATCTGTGCAGAAACCTATTATATAATACATATGTACATACGAATATGTAGGTGTTGAGCTAAAATTATATCGCGCGCTCATATTACCATTATTAACCTATGCTTCACCTGTATGGAATACTAATCTTTCCAAGCTCCAAGTAATACAAAATAAATCCCTAAAAATAGTTTATAATACACCCATATATACGAACTTGAAAAAACTGCATGCCATATATAATATTCCGTTTGTTACAGATATTACTAACAAACTAACCAGTAGACTCTGTGACAAAATCACTAATCACCATATTAACACACTTGTGAAGAGTCTCGGTGATTACAACAAAATGTGTATACCCTTCAGGTATAAACACAGATTACCTAAACACAATCTGCTTTAGGTCATCGACTTTAGAGAGTCTTTAATTAATATTATGTATTAGATGTATAATGAACATTTATAAGGATTGTAAATAGGTTTTTGGGCTATTTTTCGATATAGAGTATAGTATTATATTATTAGAATAATATAATACTATGATTACTAACCAAATTAAATTAAATTTTAAAATAGAAAATGATCAGTAGATCATTAGCTATTAAAATAGATATAAGATGTATTGTGAACATAATTTCGTAATAATAAAAAGCATTTAAAAAGTAAGTAGGTGTTGAGGTTGTTTGGATTTTGATTAAAAACTACTATTAAATAGCCGACAAAATATTAAAATAAATACAAAAAGTAAACTAAGACATTACTGAATATTTTGGATAAAAAAAATTGTATTACTCATATGTATATTAATTAAAATATGTGAATTCTAACCACGAAAACGATCGAATGGAAATCGCATGTGAAGTAAACCGACGCGCCTAGCAACAAGTCGATTCGTATGTATATTGGAGTGTGTGATTTTGGCACGTGCACCACAAATATTCAAACTCACACTACCAGGGTGACACGTAGCCAGGGGTGGTTCCCGGGGGTGGATCGATACCCGTTCGAGAGAACCGAGTCAGGGCAGTTAATACCGCGAGCCGCGATTGTGGTTCGAACCGGCGAGGGTTGTTTCACCAGGAGTCCATGAAACGACGGGGGTGAATCGCACGCCTGTGTAAGGGTTGGTGAAACTACGATAGGGGATGTAACGGGCGTCTACGCCCCAAAGGTGGGGTGCATCGCGTGCTTCTATGGAGAGTACGTACTCGAGACTCAACTCTATCGAATGAAATTTGTATGGTACATGTTTCAAATTATTATTTTACAAACGCATACTGATACAGTTTTAAGTATGAAACTAAGAATTATATCCCGAAGAAGCCACACAGCAATTTTCTATTGTCTTTAAAAGGGGGCTGGCGATGTAGAAAAGGCACATTTTCAAAGAAAATTAGATTTATGCATAGCACATAATATGCAATTTTATCACATAATATGCAATTTAATCATGCACATAATATGCAATTTTATTGCAGACCGTACCAAAGCTACTAGAAATATGTAATGTGTATATAAGTAGCTTTAATTTTTTCTGTATCTATGTAAGTAGTAACAACAGATGAAGTTTTGTGATCATACGAAAAACTCGAGATTTTGACCGATTTGAACTCAGAATCCATCACTAATCACGTTTTCATGATCTAGAAAAAATGTGTGTCTACGTATTTTGGGGATTTTTTAAACACCGTTAGTCTTATCGAACTGAAACTTAGTATCGGTTACTGAAATTTTTATCCATACTATTTAAATTTTTTTCAAATTTTTAAGTAGACCGGAAATGGTACCTCCCCTTATAGGTGTCCTCTTTTTTTTAAATATTTGAATCAAATTATCTCCCAAACGGCTAACTAAATCAGACTGAATTTTTTTTACTTGTAATAGAAATTATAAGTTTTATATCTTAATATTTTTAATTTTTTTTTAACTCAACCGGAAGTAGTACTTTTACTCTAGACGATCGAGGTTTTTTATGTTTTACTCGGAAACCTTTTGGCGTATTGAATTGAGATTTTATATCTATAAGTTTAAGCTTAATGTTTAGTTATGTATAAAATTTCGTGAACACCCGTCAACTGAAAGTGGCAGTTTACTCTTGTTCTATTTTTTGATATACCTGTTTTGATTAAGAAAATGGCCTCTTCAAGTAACTAACACTGTCTCGTATGTTTTATATGAACCTCATACATATATACGAAGATGTACATTTATACGTGTATCTATGTACATTTATACGTCCATGACGTGATTATTTGTTGATCGCTTTTGTTCATACATTATATTCTCAATCCTTTTCATAACCAATGAAATATCATCGGTTGCAAAACTGGTTTTTACATCTGTATATAATATAATATTGTAAATAAATTCACGTATGAGTTATGATTCCGAGTTGCGAACGCGAAAATAAATCTGCTAATTAAACAAGTCGTCTCTTAACCGAACAACCGGATCCGACGCCTCTAATTAAATTATTTCCGTATTTCGTAGTTAATTAACGCTTCACAAATTCACAACTAACAATATACGTTCTGTTTTCAAGACGGAAACAAAACAACAAGAACAACAACTGACACCCGGCTTATATCCTGCCGTCATATTGACTAACAATTCCATGAATGAATGCTCCGATTTTCGTGTTTGAAACTCATTTTTTTTAACTATTCATAACTGGAGTTAATTTTAGCCACAGACATATCGACATAATGAACGATGCGCAAAACGTAAACATTTTCATCGTTCGTCGCGTAAACATTCACTTTTTTCGAATCATAAATTGAACCTGAATGGTGTTCTGTAGCGAAATTAATCATTTCGACAGTAAACTGGTGAAAAACGTGCGTATTATACTCATTGGGGTGTCTTTATTTCCCGTCCAAATTTACGGTGTAACGTCTGCTTAGATAAATTGGGAAATTTGTATTGGAAATAGCTACAGGGGAAAAAAACGTAATTGTACCTCTGGAAATGTTCACAAGGAGATATATTAATCTCTGACGACTGCGAAGATAAGAAGGATTAAAGGAGAATGTATATCTGTACCAATTCCCGATAGGTGATCTAGACACAATTCATTTACGAGATTGAATTCGATCCGACAAAGGCAACATTTTTCTCTCTCGTGAGGTTTTCAAAATTAAATGGGATTTAAAAAAAATCTCTATCTTCTCTATATACCTTAAAAAAAACTTTTGATAATTGAATACTAAAATTATTAACTGGATTGTTTTATCTATGTATATCATATAAAACATTTCATTAATTAAAAATCCGGCAGTTTGATTTTTTTCGAAATTCATTTTATACAAATATTTGTATAATTGACTACATATTAAGATTATTGCGAAGAAAATCTTCAAAAATTAAAAATTGTTGATATAAATATTTTATATACTTAATAATGCGACATCTATTCGTTGTGGCAAAGTTTTTGTCGTTTTAAAGTACCTATTATCAAAAATATTTTATTTTTAGAATTGGAGAGTGCATAAATCTTGAAAACTAAATTTAAAAGTGTGCAAATGCAATAATTTCATAATAAAATACATATACAATTATATAGAGACATCTACTAGGAAGATTGAAAACTTGTATCGAACTTAATACATCGCAATGGTTAAAATCTTGGATATTTTCTACTTGAATGAAATAAATAACAAAAAATTAAAAGATACATACATTTGAAAACAAGTTATAATACTATGATTGCGTTAATATAAATACATATACTATATACATACATATGTATATAATATTGTGTTATTATAAATACATATACATACATACTGTATATTATACATACATGCATAATTCAACGATTCAAAGAAATATTAAAAAAAATGTGTATTTATAATTACAACTACATATTAAAATCAGGAATCGGTTCAAAATTTACTGACTCCGACTCCGAATCAAAACTCCGACTCCCACTTAAACGATTTAGTAAGGTAGGCTTTTAGTGCCAATGTGTGAAATTGTTAGTAATAAAAATAATAACTATTTTCAAAACATAAAAATTAAAGGAATTTAAAAACTCACTCTATTATCAGTTGTATATAAAATAAAAATTGACATGTAACCTAAATTATTGAATTATCGGTATTGAAATAGGTATAAATAAAAAGTAATTGATATTAATTCATACTCATAGTGTATATACATATGTGTATGAATTTCTTACACAAACAAATCAATTTAATAATAAAAATGAAAATGAAAAAAAAATTTAAGACGGAGGAAACAATCGGTTTTGTCCATTACACATCAAAATACGTGCAACTCAACGATTTTATTTATAATGTTATTTAAAATCATGATTTTTATAAAGAAATGATCAAATTTTAATTTATTAATGGCACTTCAGTAAAATTGAAGACACAAATTGGACTTGGAGTTGGTTGATGTTTTACGACTCCAAGTCCAATTCCGACTCCGACTCTAGAAATGCTCCGAATCCACAACTCTGACTCCGAATCCACAGTCCTAATTTAAATACACGTTGCAATATTACATAAAACATGTTAAAAATCAGAATATGTAATAATATATTTTCTTCTGATTTTTACTGAAATTGTATGTACGCCAATGTCCGGAAAAAACCACTCGTGAAAATTTTCACTTTCGGGCAATATTTTTTGCGAGCATCCAATTCGACGATTCCCTTCAACCTATTTTCATTGGGCACTTATCGTAAAATAGGTAGCCGAATGGGTTAACTTCAATTTTCACCGACCTGAGGCGAAAGAAATAAAGTACACCTCCAGTAAACATATTGTTTTATTTGAAACCACTGAAATAAAAAAAAATGCGAAGAGAAATTAATGCCGATTTTTTTCGATACATAAATTATACGACAACTTTTGATTTTCTTTTACAGCTAACCGAAAACTTTCACAATTAAAATGTCCAAAGTAATTACTCATATTCCGAGGAAAAAGTTTATACATTCAAAACATATCTTTTTAAATATTTTGTATTATGATCGTAAAAGGGCCGACGCAATAAAAATGAAAAAAAAATTGTTGTCTTAAATATTGAATTTACTTCACTGAAATACTGTTGGCGTTTTAATGGATACTTTTAGGGAATAGTACATTAAACATGACCCCCAAGAAATGAGGAAATTGTATTCGCGCAGTACTCGCATAAAGGGAAGTCCCCCAAAAAAACCTTTTGATGTTATTTTTACGCTTCTCTTTTATAGCAAAATAAAGCAATGTGTGTTTCATTTCAACCGTGCAATTTATTTATTATTATTTCCGTGATCATCATTCAAAATTCAATTCTGCATCCGACCACTGCCTACCATATCCTCTGATAATAATGAATTATTAATCAATACAATGCGTACGCATAGTGGTAAATAAAAACCGCAATACCAATTTAAACGACGAAAATAAATTTAAAATCAAATTCATGCTTCCACTCGTCTCTGTTTTGCGCAACTCTCATCCATCTCACCCCACACATTTTCTTAATTTCGTCTATCCATTTTCCCTGTAGTCTTCCTTTTACCCTTTTACATTCTTTCGGGTACCATTCTAGCACTTTTTTTGTCCACCTTTCGTCCATTGAAGAATGGACGAAAGGTTCTTTTCAAAAAGCAAAATATGATTTGAATGATTATAAGGAAATATAGGAAGCGGATCACGCGGGTGAGAAGTATGACAAGGGTTGTGGACATACACCACTGTATATGTCAATGTCTTATAACACAATCGTTCAACAATCAGATACCATTTGTCGCCTTCGGAATACATACATAGATATGTACATACATACGTAGATTGTACAAAAAATTTCAACAACACAAATAGAAAATCTCATCCGTATACAGCAGTTTCTGACTGGATTGTGCAGAATCCTATGTCGCTTTGTGTTGTCTATCGTATTCAAGGATTGTCATGTTGTTAAGGGCTGTAGCTGTACGTTTCGCATAAACCCTCATTATATTTTATTACGGTCCCTTGCAAGTCTCTCGACTCGACTCTAAGCTAGTGCACCGCTAGAAACGGGTCAAGTTTCCTTTCTGATCCTCAGCACTTCCTGACTATATTCTGACCCAAATTTCGGATCATACAGAGTAAGCAAAAACCCTACAGTGACTCTGCAGCGGTTTAACTCGCAAACTTACCAGTAACGGTAACGAGTACAACAGATCTAACTTCCTAGACAAATTTCCGTATTGAATTTCCATCGCACGTCTCGAACATTGAACGGAAATGACATGTACATATGTATATATGTATGTATGTATGTAATTCTACCACGAATTTTAACCATGTATCAAATCGAAAATTAATCCTACGTATATTTTATTCTATGCATATTACATACATACGGATATGAAAAATATAGCAAAAGTACTACTTTCGATTGAGTATTTAAAAAATGCAAGTGCATGAAATCGTTTATGCGATCAGAACTCAAACCGACAACTGCAGTTAAACAGCATTACGAAAAACATTAGTTAGTAAAATATATATGGATACATTGATATGTTCCGTAATCGACACAATCTGTTCATATCATACAGCAGTAAATTTCACCGTAACGTATCAAACTAAACCGGTTTTCTTTGGTCATTGTGGAAATATTCACGCATAGCGTGACATCATAGTGGCGAGTGCACCCACACTAACGAAATTGTTGAATATTTGATTCAATTCATATTGAGACAATTCAAAGCAAACATGAGCGTGCCGGAAACAAGCGGTGCTGTATAGTATGAACAGAACTAATATTTTCCGTGCAGTGTTGTGTCAACCTATAGACGTGCAATGCTGGATAATATAAACGAACCTTTACATGTAAAAAAAGTTTCAGTCCAATCCTTTGAGAGGGTAAGAAAATAATCGAATGAAAAATTTATTTTTCATTTAATTATCTCCAAAATACACGGACACACATTAAAAAACGCCATAAAACTTTATCAGTCACTATTTCATACTTTTTTTTCCATAAAAACCAACTTTTTTATGCTTATATACGTAAATATATTAAACTATTCCTATACTTAATCACTTACATATATGAATCATCTCTTTTCTTTAGCATATGTATGAATGTTACCTAAAACAATAAAACACACATATTATAATCTTAAAATGTATATTATACACACATAGCACAGTATTATATATTATTTCATAGCAGTTATATAAAATATCGAAAGATGAAATGAAATAGTGTGTGCTGTTGGCCAAACCTTGCATATATGTATTATATGTATGACTCCAAGGTCGATCGTTTCTTATCAGAGTTTGCTAACTTATCTGATTTCATTGAAACGGATCCAACAAATTGGCATCCCTGTCTTTCGCGAAAATTCTAGTAATTCTGCATCTCGATATTCGCTGATTTGTATAAATGCTGCAAATTTGTCCATAGATGTCTTCGTAGATGTATGTGAATCGTTGTTTGTATTTGCCTGGTATATAATACTTAAAATACAATTTTTGACCATAGATGTCGTGTTTAATATAAATATATCATTTATGTATATATTATATATGTACATATGTATAGTTGATAATTCTTAATCTGCACATAGAATGAATACGAAAATTTATCTATAAACATATTTCTCCTTAGGTGCTACATCTTTAAAACACAGCCTCTCACTACTGACACGTGCGTAGTAATGAATCTTAGATTATTCCTCGACTCTCACTAGCGAACATGTCTGAATTGGTTCGGAATTTCTTCTTCTCATTTCTGTGATGGATGACGACGTCTCATCTCATCATCCATCACCGACTACGTTCGTCATCACGTCATTAATTTCCGGTCAGGTGATCTGCCTCCATACACGTGGTCCAGTCGGCGTAACAGCCAAATCCAACGTTATAATCGAAATTCCCAACGCAATTACTCGGAATGGGTATCCTTTGAAGTGGTTCCAATAAACCGGAACTTTGACGTCGCGTTCGATCACTTCATTATTCTATTATCTATTTTGGCGGTTTACATCTCCGTAGATGTTATGTATAGGTGGTGTTTTCGTTTCGAACCCTCATCAAATACCCATTTTCGAAAATTCATCGTTCGCTTAATTAATAAGTCTCGTCGCGAGATCTACTTATAATATGTTTCCGTCTCCAATCATCTGTTATTAAATATATTGTTTGTTGAAATATATTTAATATCCGAGCGAACTTCGACAAATTGTATTAAAACTTCGATAGTATAATCGAATGATCAATGTTTAGTACTCCTTGTTGTTTGATTGAAATTCTTGCGATAGTTAATTAATTATGGTAATACTGCAGTTAAAATAAACTTCATTAATTTGCTCAAAGCTTCAGGTTAACGGTTCGTTAATACCAATACAAATCAAGCCGACAATCACACGTAAACAGCAGTACGTAAAATATTCTTTAGTACATTCTACATACATACATATGTATATAGACACATTCATATGTTCCGTAAAATGTAAGCAGCGTACTGTAACAGCAGTAACCAACACGATCTATTCATATCATACTGCAGTACATATCACCACAACGTATTGTTGTATAGGGTTCGGTTTAGGATCCAAATTAAAGGCCAAAGTCGCTTCACAAATTAAAGGCCAAAGGCGCCGTATTGTCACACTCTATAATGCATATGTAAGCCGATTTTGCCTTGCACTTATTCAAAATAAGTATGAACGTGCCGAAAATGGGCGATGCTGTATAGTACGAATAGAAATAGTCTTTTCCGTGCAGTACGGTGCCTAGCTGTTCAAGTGCAGTACTAGATAATATAAACAGAACTTAATCAAAGCGTATTTCATTTTGTTTTCATTCAACAGATTTAATATTGATAATTTGAACATTTGTGACTTTGAGTGATTAAAATAATCAAACTGATTTTTTTTACTATTTACAACGTATGAATATGTATTATAGATTTTAATCTATTTTGAATCATTAAAAATTCAATTTACATGATAGCCTTTGATACGGTTCAATGTGATCATGGATTTATTATAAACTAGTTTTTATCCGGCTTCGTTCGGTATTTGTAATATAAACAGCTTTAACATGGCAAAACAATCTAAAAGTAAGCATTAATTTGTTTTTTTATTAAATTTATTTGAATCGAAATAATATTTTTCGAAATCGATGTCGTCGTCATAGAAACTTTGATTTTTTTTCGATTCCCAACAAACCTTACATACAACGCCTGTTTCGAAATTATAAATTATATTACGAGCTACATAATATAAGGTATGCGTTCTGAAATTTTCAATATTTATTTCCTTTGATATAGAATTATGTTATATTTATTTATTTAATTTATTATTTATAATAATAATAACAATAAAATGACCAGTGTGACCTGACAGGTTGCCCCAAAGCGTCGCACTAGTTTTACAAAACAAAAGAAAGAAAGTAACAAAATAAAAACAATAAAAATTCCAATCATTCATCTCATTCAAATAGTCTCATGTTGAATCTCAAGAAACTAACCAGCTCATCAACATGACAATTGAACAGTTCCAAATGCTCATCAATCACATTAAGGAACCAGATAGCCTTTACAAGAGACGAGTTATTGAGTTATATATACATACATATATGTATCTGAATTATGCTCATACATACATACATACATACATAAATATACAATATGCTTTTTTATATAATTAGTAAATTTTCGATATGCACACAGCATTTTAATTACGAACAAGCTGTAAAAAATCGAGCTACATAGATGGAAGTCGATAAATGAGGGGGAGAGAGCAGGTGAAATTTCTCTATTATAATTGGGAAAAATAATTAATGGGAGAAACCTTCGACCACAAAAGGACGAACCCTCCTCCGTGAGAAAATTTGAATCTCGCGCCATTGAAGCCGTCATTTTCGGGGACATAATGGAGCACACCATGACCATAATTGGGGTCTGGACTCGTCCTGACAGGGGGATGGGGATTTAGATGGGAAAGAACCGATATGGCACGCCTGGGTTACTCTACTTATATAATATTCTATCTGACAATTAGTATAATACCCAAGAGTTCTTAATGCCACGATGAAAACTTAACGATACATTTTTACTAAAGAAAAGTTATTCGTAAATATAAAAGCTTGGAATATTCCAATGGACTCGTCCTAAATATGTACGATAACTGCGTACCATTTTTCGTATCCTCTATTCCTTAAGAATCGAGACGAGACACTCGAACGTGCAATAAAACGATTTATATTTTCCAGTTCACTTCGGTTTATTTATTTTTTTTTTTTATTTTAAAGCGCCTTCAGTGCATGGAGTGGCGCCCCAACATACTCGGCGCCCAACCCAGCCCCCCTAAAACCGGCACAATTTATTGTGCATCTGGTACGTATTATCCATAGTCAGTGAAAAATAAATGTTCATCTGGAAAGGGCAAGCCAACAAAGGACAATATCATGTATGGATCGTTCCCTCAGCACACACCACCAATGCGCATATGTTATACTATATAAATAGAACATCGATGTAATCCTAGAACACCCTTCACATCGCAATATACATACATATGCATATGTATAAAAGGTGCAAACATTATCGGTGCCAAATATGTACGTATTATACATATGTGAAGTGAACTTCATCGAAGTGTATGTGAGAGTTGAAAGCTCACTCATTTGCATTCAAATGAATATTGCAAAAATCAAGCTCTAGTCTGAAGTATATGCATATATTCGTATTCAATTCATATTCATTTAAATAACAAAGAATGCAGTTTTCAGCAAAATCTATGTAGGTGGGTTCAGGGCATGAATTTTAATCATTTTCAGTCGCTCTCTGTATAAAGTTTGAATATATTCCTCTTTCCAAATGTTTTTTGACTAAAAGAACAGCAGAAGTATTTGCATTCCGTTTATTTGCTTGTCAATTGTGCTTATACTAAAGCTGACGTTGCAATTTTGCTGCTGCTTTTAATACTGGTTGAATAACAATACATCTAGAAAAATATTTAAAGCAATCGAATTTATATCGTTTCTTTATATATTTTATTTTTATTACATATATAATATCTAATAAATATCATTTAAACAAATAAATTATTTAAAAATCCGTCTGATTATAGTAAAACTATATATGTATTTACATATGTACATATATTAACCAATTTTCCGCTTTGCAGAAAAAATAAATATAAAAATCAAATTTAATCGTATTTTACAAAGTAAACGACGAGTAAATAAGAAAAATCGTAATCAAAAAATATTCAATCACCTACTTTGCATATTGTACATATAGGTACATATTATAAATATAAGTACTTGCATATATTATCCTCATCAAAAATCTTTAAAATCGTCAAATCCCTCTAACTCGTTGTATGACACGTTGATTCACAACCGTTCACAACAAATAGAGTGAATGTTATAGAAATCACACTGGAATATAACCCCATGTCTGGAGGACATTTCAAGGATATCAATGGAATTCTATGTAGCTTCACATGAACCTAGGTGTCCTACAAATGTCACGTATTTACTCAAACCCAACTCATACTCCCTAATATGTGCGTACCAACACTGAATTAGTCCACTTTTCCATCCAGATTATACAGCCTTGTCAAAAGGCGTAGTGTCATTTAAATTTGCCTAGTATTGCGTAACAGAAGCATTTGGATCGAGTCCAACGGATGTATATGTAATGAAATAATATAAAATGAATAAGCACATTATATACCTCGCGCTATATCGGAAATGCAGATACTCCATCCTTTCAATTTGGCGCGGAGACTCCATTTTGCTATTATTCAAATATGTATGCAGATGCTTGGATACTTTCGGATGTGTATAATGTAATATAAATGTAATTTTGAAGTTAAAGTATGTTCTAAGGGAAGATTTCAAACTTCGCAAACATGTTAATAATACATGTTGTGTAGGCAAGTGAATTTAATATGGTTATAATTACGTAATCGTTGCTAAGACCAAAAGCTTGCGCAATTACTCGAATGACTGGTTGCGCAATTTCCCATTTCTCTCTCGGCTTTAGATATAATAATTTCTTTTTTATTCTGCGGTGGAGCGTTTACGAGAAGGTATGGTATTTTTGTTGTGTTTATTTTTTTTCTTTTTTTAGGCATCGCATTCGCGATGTAAATATTTAATTTATTCAGCCGATTTGGAGGGAAAGACACGCGGTTTCAGTTTCGTAAACTCTTTTTGATTTGGGGTTTCGTAGTAAACTGTAAATTGTGCGTGGCAAAGTTTGGCGGTTTACTCATGAATAATTCAAAACCAATAATTTCAATCCTCACTATTTGCGCGCAACCGAGCGAAACTGCTTTAGGATACACGCAAATTTATAAACGTGTAATTTATCGGAGATATTATGTGTCGGCGGTGTATTTTAGAAGTTTTAAAAGAAAGTTCCCGGGAAACGTTTAACAATTCATATTAAATTGTAATTTTTCCGATCAATTGAACTCTAGATTGTATTTTTAATTGTTTTATCGCTTTCGAATTCGTTGGATATTGAATTAATGTTTAAGAATGTTTCTCTTCGCTATTTTTGTCTTTTGAATTCTCTCTGAGATTCTCTTAATTTTTACTTGTCGCCTTTTGGTAAAAGTTTTGAACGACTCCTTTGACCTGACAATTACGCCAACGGAAAATAATGTTCCATACATTTTTTACTTTTTTTGAAAAGAACAAGTCGCTAATTAACTTTTGTGTTGTTCTTCAGTCTTTGTCGAAGTTGAACGACAATTAACTTTCGCCATCACACTTCTTTCAGTTGTGTTTAACGAGAAATAGGAACGGTTGTTAAAAAATTTCAGCCATATCGATTTAACCAATTTCAATTTCAAAAGAGGCTTATTTTTTTTGATTTTTAAATGCTTTTTATTATTACGAAATTATGTTCACAATACATCTTATATCTATTTTAATAGCTACTGATCTACTGATCATTTTCTATTTTACAATTTTAATTTAATTTGGTTAGTAATCACTGTATTATATTATTCTAATGTTAATCTAAAGCATAATAGGAAAAAGAGCTCAAAAACCTATTTACAATCCTTATAAATGTTCATAATACATCTAATACATAATATTAATTAAAGACTATCTAAAGTCGATGACCTAAAGCAGATTGTGTTTAGGTAATCTGTGTTTATACCTGAAGGGTATAGACATTTTGTTGTAATCACCGAGACTCTTCACAAGTGTGTTAGTATGGTTATTAGTGATTCTTTCATAGAATCTACTGGTTAGTTTATTAGTAATGTCTGTAACAAACGGAATATTATATATAGCATGCGGTTTTTTCAGGTTAGTATATATGGGTGTATTATAAATTATTTTAAGGGATTTATTTTGTATTACTTGGAGCTTGGAAAGGTTAGTATTCGAGGCGTTATTCCATACAGGTGAAGCATAGGTTAATAATGGTAATATGAGCGCACGATATAATTTTATTTTATTTAGCGTTGATAAAGAACTATGGCGATTAAATATTGGATATATTGAGGATATACCCCGCATCGCCTTGCATTTCGCTGCCTCAATGTGAGGTGCCCATCTCATTCTTTTATCAAACGTTACTCCTAAATATTTTATTACTGACTGCCATTTCAGACTTTCTCCAGAGGGGATTTTCAGATCTGAACTTGGCTTATGTTTTCTAACACTAAAGAATATGGCGTCTGTTTTGGTTTGATTAATTTGAATTTTCCACTTAGTGAAGTGTTCAGTCATTGTTTTAATTGCAAATTCAAGATTTTTAAGAATAGTGTCTGGTTTTTTGCTACTTGTGAAGCAAGCTGTATCATCTGCATATAGGGCTATGTGACAGTTTTTTGGAATAGGTATGTCATTTATATATATATGGAGAACAAGAGTGGGCCAAGCAAGCTCCCCTGCGGAACGCCAGCTGCGATAATTTTTGGAGACGATAATTCGTTATTTACGCTAACCACTAGCTTTCTACGAGTTAAGTACGATTTGATGATGAGAATTAGGTAGTTTGGTATTTTGTTAATAAGGAGCTTATGAATGAGTCCATCGTGCCAAACCGTGTCGAAGGCCTTTTCTATGTCGAGACATACCATTCCGGTACTTCTCTTCATATTAAAGTTCTTCGTCACGTGTTCAGTTAGTCTTGTTAGTTGTTGGGTCGTGGAATGTCCAGTGCGAAATCCAAATTGTTCATTTATTAATTTCTTATTTACGACTTTAAGTAAACGTGTGTAGATTATTTTTTCCAGAATTTTTGAAAGCGTGCAAAGTAAGCTAATGGGTCGATAATTGGCCGGGTTTTTTGAGCTTTTATCGGGCTTAAGTATGGGAATTACGTTGGCTGTTTTCCAGTATTCTGGGAAATACCCGGTGAGTAAACATGCGTTGAATATTTTAGATAGTGAGACTAAAGCTTTAAATGGAAGTTGTTTGATTGTGATGTTATCTATTGAATCTCGCCCAGGTGCCTTTTTATTTTTTAAATTACGTATTATATTTTGGATTTCACACGGATGCACCAATTTTATATTTTTAGTACTGTTAGTGGGAGTTTTTGTGATTTATTATGCGTTGGTATGTGATTGTAATGTTGTGTGAGTGTGTGATGTTTTTGGAAGGATTTTGATAATAGTTCTGCTTTGTCGCAATCACGCGTCACTGAGATTCCTGCATCATCTAATGGAGGAATCGAGTTTTTTGTCCTGCGAATCGCTTTAGCTAATTTCCATAGAGAGCCATCAACTGAGCTCAATTTTTCTAATTTTTTAGACCAAGCTTCATTTTTGATTTCTTTGATTCTAATTTTAATTTGATATGTGAGCTTATTAATTAATGTTTTCAATACTGGATTTTTTGATGTTTGCCAAATTTTACGGAGTTTATTTTTACTTTTAATTAGATTTGCGACAAAGTCAGTTATCTCTAATTTGTGTTCAATGTATTGTGTCTTAGGTATGTGAAGGTGTTTGGATCGAGTTATTGATTCCGTTAGGTGTATTATGGAGCTGTCGATTTCGGTTTTGTTTGTGAGTGTGGTAGAAGTTAGAATGGTTTGGTCATTTATGTACGACTTGAACTCTCGCCAGTTAGCTCTCCCGTAATCCCAACTATGCTTGATGATTTCCTCGGGTTTCCCGTCGATTGAGAAGATTATCGGGAGATGATCAGACGACAGGGTTTGAAGGGCATTTGGTGTCGATATTTTTGGGCAGTTCTTGACGAGGACAAGATCTAGTGTGGATGGTTGTGAGTTATTTGTGGGATAGTGTGTGTATGTATCCGGATGAAGTAAGATTGTATCTGTTAGTTGAATGTATTTAAAAAGAGTTGTGCCTTGTTGGTCAGTGTTTACGCAACTCCATAACGGATGTTTGGCATTAAAGTCACCAGCTACCACTACCGAACTACCAATGTTAAATATTTTGTTAAGATCGGATGCCAATAATCGTTTTTGGGGAGGATTGTAAGCGGATGCTACTATGTGACGGGTGTTGTTAATTGTTAGTTCGATGGCGGTTAGTTCTAAATTTTTTAGTGGCGGGGTTATTACGCGACAATGTTTAATTGACGATTTTATAAAAATGGCAACTCCCCCTCCATGCTGTTCTCGGTCTTCGCGATAGCAGTTAAAGTTAGGTAGGTTAATACGGATATGAGGTTTTAAGAAGGTCTCGGAGATTAAAACTATGTCAACACAGTACTCACCGATCGCCGACTCTAGTTCGTCAATCTTATTCTTAAGTCCACGAGCATTCCAAGCTAGAATGTTCAGTCGCCTCCCGTTAATCAAAGACATCGAGATATTCGACAAGCATGAGTGCCAGCTCTAGTTTGTCGGTGCAACCGCTGGCCTTGGCACGAATCTCCTGGAGGATCTTCAACATCTTCGTCATAGACGCCATGGAAGTTAGGTCTGTTGTTGGTTGAATGTTGGGATTGGTTGGTTGGTGGGGTTTTTTAGGGATATTTGGGATATTTGGTGAAGGAGTTTTAATGGTCGGTAGCTTTGGGAAGTTATGATCGTTAACGACCGGGATATTTTGTGGCTGCGCCACTGGGAGTTTCCAAGGGTTGGCTTTGACAATTGATGCTCGAAAAAGAGGCTTATTAATATTCTGTATATGTATGTATATCTGAGAGTTTATAAAATAATTTACCGTCAGTTAAAATGGCAATAATAAATGGAAAATCTGGCTAGTTAATGATCTAAAATTTGATCAAAAATAAAGCTTTTTATTTGTTTTAACTTTTTATTGCGTTTCAATCGGGGCTGTGGAGTCTGAGTCGGAGTTGCGGAGTCAGGATCGGAGTCTGAGTCGTAAAACATCAACCGACTCGTCAACAAAATATAATTATAAAAGACTCCAAAGCCCTGCTTTTAATACATATTTAATAAATATTTAGTATTCTAATATCGTAAACTAAAATTAAAAATAATACATACGTAAATATGTATGTATATTGATAAATATAAACTTGAGAAAATTTTTATGAAAAAAGTTTGAATAATCCATATACAATTCTCAAACAACAATAATCATTAATTTCAATAAAGCTCCAAATATCTATTCTTATTATTTTCATTACACAGATTTTTCATTTTGAAATCTGAACAATTTCCATCATTTGTAAGGAACTGAATATTACGATGACGTCTTTTACGACAACTTTTGTTACAGCTTTCCCAAGGGAAGAACGAGAAAGGATGGATGGGGAAAATGGCTCTTAAATTACGCTCAGTGCGTCGATTATTCATTTTGACACGAATTATTATATAAATCTGACAAAATTCAACCTCACTGTATAATATTAACGTAACTAACCCACATACAAACATACACAAAGTGATTCACCTGTAACAACTAACTACAACAATATCGATCCACGGTTTTTAGTTGTTGTTGTTGTTCTTCTTGTTTCGAGAGCGGGGAAGCAAGGGCTAACTTTTAACTTGAATAAGAAGAAGAAGATGTGCTATACACAATTTCGTGGCACCCTCATCAAACTAATGGAAACATATTTGAAAAGGCGCTATCTAACAACAACCGAGTCCAAAACCTCAAGTCAAAGGCCTGTTAATCCGCTTAAGAAGCAATTTATCCGATTGACAAAAGGTAGTGCCCCTTATTAACAAAGATCGTCAACCAATTCACGAAATAGAATTATAAACAGGAATCATTTATAAAAGTAACTTAAACGATACGTGAATTTTAGAAAGGAATACTTTGAAATTTGGATTAAATTTCAATGTATTGCTAAAAATTATAATCTTAATAAAATTGAAATTTCATTACTGCACAAATTATTTCCATTCTTCTTCAATCAAATAAATTATTCAATTACAATATTTACAGTAAAAGTACCGGATCGTTTTCCCACCGAGTTTTCCTCTACCGGAAATGCGAAATGATATAACAAAATGACCCAACTATAAATTCAACTGTTTCGAATCGCCGAGTGTATGCAAATAAAACCCCTAGACTCTCGGTTTACTCGTCGCTCTAACCAAAATAACCCTTTCGTTCCTCCGCTTCGGTATAACAATCGCAGAAAGCCGCGCTGTTCTAATAAATATGGCGTGTTTCACTTCCATTTGACTGAAAGATTCAAAGTAAACTCCCTGGAGTGAATTTCACGTTCTCACATTTCAAACAAGCACATTAAATATGCGACGAGTACACATTACACATTAATGACAATATTTATTTAATATTTACATATGTAAATACATACACACATATACTAGCCAAGTTTAATAATTCATCACATAAACCATATTTTATTTATATACTATTTTAGCTATCAAGCAAATTTAAAAAATACATTTTAATTACTTAACTCTAAAATTTATGTTTAACTTATATTTATTTATTTATTTATTTATTTATTTTAAACAGACCATTGTGGCATAACAGGAATTCCTAAAGCGCCACAATGGTCAAAAAATATAACACAAAAAAGAAAAAAAACAAAATAACAATTAAACATAAACATAAATACATCCATACATACATAAAAAATAGCATTTATAATAACAGATAAAGTAAAAATATCAAATAAAATACAGCATAAGGAATGCCTTGCACCTACAGCCAGTTTCAATAAATATGTAAGAAACAACTACAAATACAAAACATCCCTGTAAGGCTTATATGTACTGTCCCTCACAGAGGTGTCTCTTCGCACCTCGCAAGAATGCATCCATGGTCTTGGCAGACCTGATGCACTCAGGGAGGGCATTATACATGAGCACACCTCTGTGAAAAACACCCCCAGCTGTCTTATTTTTTTCTTACTCTACTTACAACTAGTTTGTACTTATGTTTATCTGTATTCCTTATAATATAATCATCAAAGTACTTAGGCACTAACTTATGATCTAGCTTATAAACAAAAGATAATGTACTAATATTTAGACTAATTCTAATACTTATCCATCCTAATTCATCTAACATACTTCCAATACTCTTAAATCTACTCACATTCAAAATACCTCTCATAGCTTTATTCTGTATTTTTTGCATTTTTTCTAAATCTTGGCCACTAAAGAAATTAAGCACAGTGGCACAATAAACCACATGTGGCAAGACAATTGAATTAAACACTAAAATTTAATTTTTTTTTTACTTAAAATATTTCTTAATCTACATAATATACCATCTTTTCTAGCCATTTTTTTATTATATAGTCAGCGTGCATCTTAAAATTTAGTCCCGAGACTATTTATATTTCTAAGTATTTTATATTTTCATCTTTTTCAATTAAATTATCATCAATTATAATTTCATTCAATATATTTTTATTTTTACCATTCAAACACATCATTTTGTTTTATTCACATTCACAACCAGTCATTCATATAATTTAATTCTATGTATCATCTGCAAACAGATGCATTTTACAATTCTTAATTATCTTAACAATATCGTTTATATATAAAATAAATAATAAGGGTCCCAATTTGGACCATTGCGACACTCCATGATTTGTTTCATATTCAGCAGATAACACCTCATCGATAGGACAGTATAATAAAATATCAATAAATATTTTATTATACTGTCCTATTTTATTATACTATTACATATAATATTTTATTGTCCACATACATATATGAATTAAAATTGTAATAAATATTAAATCATATGTTATCTAATATATAATTTGGAAAGAGACTTTGTATATATGTATGTATGTATGCATGTATGTATCCTTCGTTCGTTCGTATATCCGTTACGTCATCCCACAAATGATTCAATTTTTTTTTTCGATTCATAGGCAGTGATTCACCTTGGTTCAGGGGGGCACAGGGGGCGTAGCCCTAGACGGCGAAGGTTTAGAGGGCGCAGGGAGCGTAGCCCTAGATGGCAAATGCTCAAGGGGGCGCAGGTGGCGTAGCCCTAAGGGGCGCAGATGCCGGGGGCGTACATATATTTTTTTATAAGTGACTTACTACATATATACATACATATGTTTGTTTGTTCGTGACAGTCAATTTAATAAAAAAAGAGTATTCAAATAAATAAATTCAATTCAAATAAATTTAATAAAATGTTTACTATTAGATTAGTCATGTTTAAGCGGTTTATTTTACAAATACCGAGCGAAGCCGGGTAATACAGCTAGTTTATAATAAAAATAATAAGTAAACACTATGTATATTAATAAATACATTAGAAGTCAAGTCTCATCCGACCCATTTCGTTATGTATGTATGTATGTATAACATAAACGGGATTAAACCATAGTAAGCTTCAATATAAATTGAACTTACTATTATTCGAAAATATTTGAGTTAGAAACTTTCATCGAATTTCGTAGACCAAAATTTCTCAGATGCAGATATTTTAACATCGTCCTTTTGGAGCCGATCCCTAGTACATAAATAGATATGTATGTTCGCGTAATATTATTATTATTTTTGGGCAATCGGAAGGTTAAATATTTGTTCGATTTGTAAGCGAGTGTAACGAATGATTCGTTATCAGTCGAAACTTTGTGTAATAAAACGAGCGATAACAAATTCGAAATATTACGCTAGTATGAAGCAAGCGTCAGATGTTATCCCGGAAAATGTTCCAATGAAAATAATAATTAGAATAAATTATACAATCGGATAATCTAACAGGGGCGTTAAAACAGCCAAGATAAATTCGATGTTTAAGGGTTTTTGTAATTCAACATTTTGTGTGTTCAAATGTAGTGTCCACTGAGAAATCAACGAATGAAAGAGAATAGTTACTTTGAAGATAAGGTCTCTTGATTCCCTCTTGTATATTTCTTTTGTTACACTATTCCTGTTCTCTTATTTTAGCATTTAAATTCTTTCAATCTTTTATACGTTTCTTTTTACTGCCCACGTAGCTAGCAAAGGGCAATTGATTTATTCTATCTAAACCGTATAAATGTGCATATTTAACGTAACTATACTTCAAATATACAATCGAAATCAATACTAAAAACAAATCTAATTATTAAAAAAAACCTTTTAAAATAAGATTATGTTGAAAGTGACTCATCTTTTCATATTAGAAATCATATTAGAATTCACAATTCACAATTCATATTAGAAATGAAAGCGACTCATATTTTCAACCGTATTATAAAAAAATAGAAGACATTAATGACTAAAAATTAATACTTTTCCATGGTGAATTAAACATTTGATTTTAAGTACGATTATTACTATTCGAATAGAAACGAAGGGATCTTATTGTGAATTTTCTATTCAGAGAGTTGATATCACAAACATTGCAGTACATTTTTCTCACAGATTTGTATCCGAATCCTTCTTGGAAAATCTCGAAAGACACAATTCAAATTCCATAATATTTTTTCCAAAACAATACGTCAACAGATCACAGAAAATGTCACATTTCCCACAACACAAATAACGAAACATACAGACAAATAACGACCGGGTCTCGTACAAACATATATATGTACATATGGACATATGTATTCGCATTATGCACGTTTGTATTTCGGATATCGTACTTACAATGTCGAAATCCGAAAGCCAAATATAAACAACAAGCCTCTTAGAAACACGACGTTTGACCTTACAGGATCAACTTTCGACAAAGCTCGACTTACACTAATGCGACGCACATATCGCATTTCCCTCGGTGGTAAAAAGTTAGATTGTTCCAAGCTTTTTTCCTCCACTTACGGATACTTGTGTACATAATAGACGAGTCTGATAAATCGTCGTGAGTCTTTTTGTGCTACATCATCCGTTATTCCGAGGGTCCTTCTTGTATACAACCCTTTTAACGGGACCTTCACGTGTATTTTCGCGGCGTGAACTTAGACTGAAACTTTATCAATGGGAAGCGCTCCGGTAATGGTTTCTTTCTCCCTCGCGATTTACAAGTCAAACATTGTTTTTCATTTCGATATAAATAATAACGAAGGAGAAAAATAAGTTCGGTATTAAAAAACGAAGACAATATTCAAAAATAAACTAATTTCATGGGGAATGTTTTGAGCGAAAAATGAGGCTCAGATATTGGATAAAAACACACAACTCAAAAGCAAATTCAAATTCTCCCGAATTTTCCCTCGTAAATACAAAGGGAGCATCGTTACAACACAAACAGCCCCAGGCTCAAAGATAGGACTTCATTTCTTTTGTAAGAAAATATTCGATAATTATATGTTCTATGTATCTAAATATATATTTGCAACATATTACATAATAATTTTATTATTTGAAGGAAAATTTTTATAATTTCCAACGTCGTAATATAACGATTGAAGTTCGCAAAAAGTTTTAAAGCAATTTTATGTTTTCAATTTTTTTAGCGGAGTGCGAGAAGGATGAATTCAAACGCAGTGAAACTCTACGATGAAAAATAAAGTGTGAAGCAATTTTCGTCGCAGAAAAGAAAACAATTATTTTTACTTACTGTCAAGCGTCTTTTTCGGATTTCTGAATCTCTTTTCGTCAAGACGGATGAAATTACTATTAATGATCTCTGGTTTTGACAGTTAAATATAAAATAAAGCGACAAAACTAACCGCAAACAATGCTGTTATTTAATAAAACAAAATATTTTAAAAATAGACCCGCTAAATTTTTATATTAATACCATTCTAATTGATTATTCAAACAATTTTTAGAGTTAAAAAGTATTTTTGGACCCAATTTTTTTCTTAAATTCAACCCTAAAGGGAACAAAACAACAGTGGTAAAGTTTGTTTTTGTTCTTTTATCATTCTTCTTAGTTTATTTTTCTTCTTTCTGTTAATTTATTCTTTTAAAAAGTCAACAATTCTTACCAACGTATTATAATAACGAATAATTTCCACTGAAATAACAATTCAAATATATTTTTTGTTTAAATCAAAACAGGTGATATGTACATACATCTCTACATTTGCAAATCATGGCATCAATCTACAAGTATGTATCTATTTTTAAATACATATGTACATACATAGAATCACAAAATTTTACACCTCAAAAACAGCTGAATCAAATTTTAATATGATTTTCTCTACCATAAATACGCATTTAAATGTAAAGTGCCTAAAATTCTATTTTTATTCCAAAATGTGGCCAATTACACGGTTCGACACGAAAAATGGTTCAGAGACGAGATATGACTTTTCTTATAGATATATGTATGCCCAAAAATCCCAAATGAAAAAATCCCAAGTACTTTTGACTTTTGATTTGAACCTGACGACTACTTAGAGAGATTTGAAAGCTGAAAAGTACTACAAATGGAAGATAAAATACTCGACCACAGATTCCAATCTTCATTTTGAACAGGAAATTTACAGAATTTGAGACATCGACCTAACAACACCAAGATATAGAAAAATCACGCGATTTACAAAACACATACATATGTATGTATCTCCGAATCTCGAGCCAATCAACATGTTTTATTACCAGATTCGTGTTCATTGGGTATATATCCATAAGAAAAGTCAAATTTCGTCTCTGAACCAAAAAAAAAAGTCGTCATTTGTCGAACAGTGCTATTAGAAACAAACACATATAAAAACTTTATGACGTAAAATTTCTGGGATAATTTTAAACCATAATGATTCCTATTCTAAGCGGACTATTTATAACAAATAAAATAGTGGTGAAACTTGAAAATAATTTATTTAGTAAATAAAGAAATACATATATGTATATGTACATACATATTACTTGCACTATCATTATAAAATTACAAATACATGTATATATAGCCCAACCATACTGTATACGAATACCAAACTACTTGAATATTTATCAACTTATTAAACCTATATGCACATATGTATCTACATACTTATTAAACTTTCATACATAAGTACAATATAATGAATTAAAATTTCATACATTGTAATTAAACCATACAACCGTTACGCATACTTAACAAGCCTCTCATAGTCGTAGCGAAAATCTAAAGACACAATTTATTACATATGTACATATGTATATATCGTACATTCGCATATTGTACATACATACATACGTATACAAGAAGATAAGTTACCACCGATACTGGCGTGGTAAGACTTTGGCAAAGTCTAGGATAATATTTGACCCAAGTCTAGATTTAGTGTGTTGCAAACAGAGCTTTAGTCCTTTAGCTTAACGACGGTCAAAGAGGTTTGCCGGAGAATACTCCAGCCGTGACAAATTATAGGTATACAAAAACATACGCACTAAATGGCAGAGTTCTACGTTAACAATATGCAAAATTCGATTCGAAACCTTGTGTCAAGATTGAATTTTTCGCCATTTTAAATAACGCAGTGGGAATAGAATACCCTTTGAATTAACGGTCTGTACATATTGGGGTCGGTGTTCAATCGAACGATCTTAATTCGATTCGATTCCGGAAACGGAAACGGAAAGACCAATCGCTATTCCGGATTTCGATTGTTAAGTCTTTTCTTTGCCTTTTTATTATTTGAAAAGAGCAAATTTCACAAAGGCCTCAATTTGAATCGGTGCTTTTTTAATATAGAAAGTATATCTATTCTTATTGTGGTGAGTTATATGTATATGTACATCGAAACAATGAAACGAACCTAAAGATATAATATATTATATAGTTTAAACATCAAACTTAAAAATTAATAACACATAATGATAAACATATACATATTTACTTAAATATTTATGAATCTTTTATCCATTTTTATTTGATTTAAAAAAAATATATATGAAATAAAATCATCCAGAAGAATTTTCATACATGTAAACTAGTATTTTTCCAGTGATGACGTATGGACGTGAAATTTGTATATTGAACACCAAATTGTTTCATGAAGTCAAATGCTCTCAAAAAAGTATGAAACGCTGTATGCTTGGCATAATAAGGAGAGATAAGAAACAGAATACGAGAGTGAAAAGTATGACAAGGAATATAGTGGAGAGAGTGAAGAGATTATGGGGGGGTCATGTAGTTAGAAAAATGGACGAAAGGTGATAGAAGTGCTATAATGGTACCCAAGAGAATTTAAAAGGGTGAAAAGTTGGCCGCAAGGAAGATGGGTAGACGAAATTAGAAAAATGTGTAGGCTTTTTTTGTAAATGAGTACTAACAATTCAAAACATACAATTATGTGTATTTACATACATACATACATATATAATACCATAGACATTTTTTTATTTATTTATATAATTTTAGCTATTTAGCTAATTTAAAAATACATTCTTAATTATTTAAATTGTATGTTTAACTTATATGTACTGTCCCTCACAGAGGTGTCTCTTGGCATCTCGCAAGAATACATCCACGGTCTTAGATGACCTGACGCATTCAGGGAGGGCATTATACATGAGCACACGCCTGTGATAAACACCTCCAGCTGTCTTATTTTTTCTTACTCTGCTTAACTAGTTTGTCCTTACTTCTAGTATAAAAACTTTGTATATCTCTATTCCTTATTGTATAATCCTTAAAGTACTTAGGTAACAACTTTAAAAGATTTAAACTAATTCTAATACTCATCCACCCCAATTCATCTAACATACTTCTATTACATTTTAATCTTCCCACATTCAAAATACCTCTCATAGCTTTATTTTGTAATTTTTGTATCTTTCCTAAATCTTGGCCACTAAACATGTTAAGCACAGTGGCACAATAAACCACGTGTGGCAAGACAATTGTATTATAGACTAAAATTTTACTTTTTCTGCTTAAAATATTTCTTAAACTACATAATACACCAATTTTTCTAGCCATTTTTTAATTATATATTCACCATGCACCTTAAAATTCAGTCTCGAGTCTATGTGGAATCCCAGATATTTTATACTATCAACTATTTCAATAATTTTATCATCAATTCTAACTTCATTAAATACATTTTTATTATTCAACAACATCATTTTTGTTTTATTCACATCTATAGACAATTTTATGCGAGAAATACATGCATTTTTATATAGTACTAGTGGTTTTTCCCGGCTTCGCTCGGTATTTGCAATATAAACAGCTTAAACATGGCAAAACAATCTAATAGTTAACATTCATTTCTTTTTTTATTATATTTATTTAAATCGAAAAAAAATAATATTCAACGACATCAATATCATCGTCATAGAAACTTTCATTTGCTTTCAATGTTCCCAACAAACCTTACATACTTACATAGTTACAAAGTCTCCTTCGAAATTATAATGATAAATTATATTAACAAGGACACGAAGACACGCCCTATCATAGCTGGAGGCTACCTAGGCGTGCAGCATTGCACTTTTGAGCGTGTATGGACTGAGTGTTTGGGAATTAGGTAACTGTGTATGAGTCACTTGCCCTTTGCAGGCATGACGGATAGATGTAAAATAAATACCGTTTGATCGAATCCGCGTGAATAATTAATAATTCCTCGCATCCTGATCCTACATTTGGCTATGTACATAACAATATTTGCCAAATATATTACCGGAGACATCTGTCATATGCGGAAACACCCTCCGGAGCCTTTTTGTTAATACGCGCTTTACGCAAAATGGTGTTTATGTACGTGCCAGGGTCGAAAGGACATTACGCAAATTTCGAACGCACTATTGTCCCTTTTTATCGTTCAACAGCGTTATGGTCGATCCTTCGGGGACGGTTGAATTTGAGAAAATGACCGACACGAATGTTTTTCATTTTTATTTTTTATTTCCGCAAATGTCCACCCCATTTATGTTTCGCTGTTTGCAGTCTCCACGGGAGCAAGCGAGCGCTTTTTTTAGATACGTCCCGGGTTGAATGCTCGGAAAAACCGCATCAAACACCATGAACTTTTCCATTTTGATTTGCGACGGCGCGCCGTGTTTCCACTGTTTTGCAGCCATTTTCCGATCACGGATGCAAAATGAAAAAAAATGTAGAGCATACAAAAATAAAAATAAAATCAAAATTCATCACATTCGAAATTTAATTGGCTCGACTGTTTCCGCCCGTCCGAGCATTTCGCGTCAAAGCTTTGAGCTTAGGGTTCGATTGAAAGAGGATTTTTCTCTCGAACTGTTACTAGGTACAAAAAACACGTAGCCTGTTGTTTCTGAGAAGCAATGTGCGTCAATCCAAATTTTAGGAATTCCCTAGTTTTATCATGGATACGTTCTGAATAAATAATATTACATGTTTGTGCTGCGAAGAACGCGTCGTATTTAATATGTATTTCACATACAAAAAGATTGAATATTTCCTTTATAAAATATGTATGAAGCTTCAATATATATGTATCTATACAATATAATATAAGATCAGTGACAAATAAATTCCATAGATAAATATCAATTCAACATAAATGTTCTGGTTATTATGATACCATAAATATTTTGCATCGTAGATTCAAGATATATGCTGAAAAAATTCCACCACCGAATGATTCGATAAATAATTAATTTACAAAAATATAAAACGATTTTCAATTCAACATTTTAATGGAACATTTTTTTTATGTTTTCACGTCCTTCAAATATCAAAACCAAATGGTCTAATCGGATTATTCAATCAAAAGCGTACGATTTTATCTTTCATCAATCAATTAACCAGCTTTCAACTTCAATTAAAAAGTTTTCATATCATATTACATATACAAATCAAATACAAATCAATTTTCAAATATGACAGTATCAGACAATAAAAGACATATGTATACATATATTTAATTATTTCCACCAGTTTAAATGCAATATCAAAAAAGATATACATATTTAATTACTATGGCAGTATGGCTCGGTGGTTACGTTTATGTTTAGCACCGAAAGGTTCCGGGTTTAATCCCGGGCTAATCTTTAATACTGCTGGTCAGATTGAGATATTTGGGTACTGAGATATAACGGTTCCAACCAATTAGCAAAAATCATCCTACCGGCTGTCACAAATATCTGAATTCGATTTATGTACAATATGTTAAAAATTATGTACAAGTCTAAATCCATAGTTGTCTCAATGGACCAATTAATTAATTGTTAATTTCGTGTTCTTCCGCTTCTTGAAATACAGTGATTTATGTAATAACAATGCTGCAATGTATATATATATATATATATATATATATATATATATATATATATATATATATATATATATGTATATAAATATATATAAATAAAATATAAAAATAAAAGTTAATTTAATTGAAAATTCTTTAAAATATATTTTCAGGGAACTCTAAAGGCCTGAGAAGTCATCCGTACCACACATCACAAACTCTCTCTGTGTGTTTTTTTCAGTCTAACTCCGATTAATTAACGCATGTGAAAATGTACATACATATGTACATACATACATATGTGGAGGATCAAACAAATAACCGAACAAAGAGTAAGGACCGCATCGAGTGATCCTTTTGAGTCGAACAATCTACACGTTTGTATAGAAAGGACCTCGAATAATCTTCGGCTCTATCGGAATCACATTCGACTTGCAACAAACAGGGGTTCTCCATTTGTAACACACACTAAAACAAACACCCATAGGACTTTGGGTGATAAATAATTCAGCAGAACGCCAAAACGTGACACGCAGTGTGTGTTTATATGCGCGAAAGCGTTAAATACTTCAGAAGCCGACTCTTGAGCCGGTCTGAAAGTCTTATAAATAAATTACATTCAGCTTTCATGAAAATTTACGTCCGACGTGACGGTTCATTCATTACCTTACTGTCAACCCTTTCTCGCTGCGACGCATTTTCCACGTGAGACCAGGTACTGGCATTAAATATACTCGGTATAGTATTATGAAATTCGGGACAATGCAATTAATTTACAAATGATTAATTGCCTGCATTCATTGCAGACAAAGCCGATCTCAACAATGGGCTGAAAATTTTTGTTACACTATAATGAGATCGAATTATTATTATGTGAATATACAAAGGATTGTTTTGTATAATACAATGTTCATTCAGTCTTATTTTTATTTATAAAAATGCTATATTCCTAAGGTTGAATATATGTACACACATATGTAGTATTTTTTTACTACAAAATATACATATTGTCTTTGACACGAGTAAAATAAGATCAAATGCAAAGCCTTGCACTCGTTGAATAAATAATGCGTTCTGACAATTCGAATCTGTTTGTAATATTATTTCTAAGAGAATGCGAATTTTTTCAATGCTTTGCCAGCATATAAAAGTAAAAACATATATGTATGTGCCCATAATTATGAAAATGGTCTAAGTCAAGAAAAAAAATGTTTTTTAAACAATTACATATTACAATATAACCGATATTAAACGATAAAGTCAACTGTAAAAAAATAAAAATTTTCTTGACTAAGACCACTTTCATAATTATGGGCACATATTTGAATAGCAAGGCATTTTTCTATTGTGATATAAAAAATAATACACATACATACATAAGATTCTTATCTCGTGAAGGCGTATTTTATATCACGATTCACACTAACAAATAGAACGTACTTCCATCTCTCGAAAAAACTTTTCATAAATGTACTGAATATTAAAATATTTACAATTATTTCTCACTAATATATAATAGTTCCAATATATATGTATTTGTTTCGTACACAATATCAAATGTAAACAATTACATATATTTATGAGAAAGTTTCATAATCGCTACTTCATATGGCTTATACATAAACATATTTACCATGTTAGAATTATTATATATTTATTGAAACGAACTATTATGCGTTGAAATATTCCATGAAGCAATAAATAAAGAAATATTAAATTAAATTCAAAATGAATTTCTCTTGAAGTGTGACTCCTTATTATCATCGCGTTCAAATGCTAAAAGAGATTAAAATTTCAACGCGCAAAATGAATGAGGAAGTTCTTCACAGCGTGCGGAGAGAGTTCTGAAAAACCTGTGACAGGATTTGACAAAAGCTTGAAAATACCTCTTCAAAAAAATCTCATTCATATCAGATAATCTCTTTTTCAAACGATCGCCGATCAGAGATTAAAGCCGAAGCAAAGGTTAAAGTCAAAATTTAACAGCATCGCATACAAAGCTTGCATACTTCTAAATATAAGCGACTTTCCACAACGGCAACGTAACAAAATCAATTTAGTTTTCTTTTACGATGTTATCTTTACCTTTCCATGATGACCTAACCCTTATACGACGTCATAAAAGTCTCATTATCATGCAGGAGAAAATGGAGAAGCCTTTTACGTTCAATTTCGCATTCATTGTACATTCACCTAACTAAAATTCAATTGTTTTCCTTTCATTCAAGATGAGTTACTCGTCTACACATATCCTTATATATTCACATATTTCAACATCAATTTACTTTCTCTATACATATAATAATAGTTAACTACGAGTGTAATATATATAAAAACAGGGCTTTTTAGACGTCATAACAGCGTCTAAACATGGCACAAAATGGCGCCATAAATATTTGTTAAGCAGAATCTTTATTACTTCGTAATCAATGCTAGAAACAAAACTTTATTAATAAATATCGCCTTTTTTTCATATATTTCGGGAAAATGAACTATAAATATAATAAAAAGCACAAACAGGAGTATTTATGTAAAGCGTGCAAAAATATAAATTCATGTCAAAATGATCCATTCATAACAAAATACTGACAAAGGGCGATTGTTGCGGAATGTCTGCGTTTTTGACTCTTTTTCGTGTTTATTTTATTTATTCGATATTTTATGCCATTGTTACGATAAAGTCGAGTGTTGATCACACGAAATCGTCGCTAAAATAAGCAGCTGATTGCTACGCATCGAAAAAATATTTCGCACTTCGTTTCACGCGAATGCCCTCGTTCCAGAAAAAATGTATTCTCCACATATGTATGTATGTACATTTGAATGTATTTTGCTATAAACATATGTATGTATGTATGTATATTTCTATGTAATATATTATTTCTAAGCTGATGTGTTGCGAATCTTGTTTTTCTGTTTCAAACGTTTTCTGCCGATGAAAAACGAGACATCCGTTATTTTAATACAAATATACAATAGATAGAATTTCATATATGTATGTATATACATGCATACATATATGGAAAATATTAGATATATTCAGTTTTTCTTAGTAGAAACAGTTTCCATTACAAAAAATAAATGATATTGACTTAGACATAGACATTTTTCATACACACCTCATACGTGCCAATTATATTTATGTGCTTAGATATAATAACACTTTTTTCCTATCCCAAAACTGTGTCTGCCATGAATTATTATATTTCTCATCATTTTTTCCAAAGCCTCCAGTATCATGACAACGCAATCTCTCACATTTTTGATTTTTTACGATTAATTTGCAGAAACTCACAGTTTATATATATTATTAAATATTACACATATGTACATACATATATGTAATTATATGCATTGAAATAAAATCTATATTTGAAATTTACAAATTTTGTCAAACACCCCCCTGTTATCGGACTTGAAAATTGGACGAATATTCATCCAGTTACTTATCTTCATCGATTTATAAAAATAAAAATTGCATTTTTAAAACAATAGACATTTTTTTTATTATACACATATATACCAGGAAGGCCTAACAGGTAAACCCCTATGCGCCTTCCTGGCCAATTACAAACAATGCAGCATTTTTATTATACAATTCGTTGAATTACGAGAAAATGAAAAACTCAATATTTAATTTTTTTTTTTTTTTGTATATATATCATACTCAAATAGTGGTGACATAGTAGTCAGGATGGTTTTTAGCCAATTTAATGCAGAAACCGTTACAACCATTAAATCAGAAATATTGGCAAACTCTGATAGGAAACAATCGACCTAGAGTCACAAATATCCAAGTCTGATGAGCAGCATTACAGATATACTTATTTTCAATCGAGGTCAACTCGCGGGATCAAACCCAGCGCCTCTCGGTGCTAAGCAAAAGCCCAACCACCGAGCAATGCTGCTGGCTAATATATGTGACTTATGTATGTATATAGCGAGCAGTAACCTCAACAGAAGATACGTTATTCAGAGTATTTATGCAGTGCTGCTTGTCAGATTTGAATATTTGTGAATCATTTGAGAATCATTTGTTTCCTATCAGAGTTTGCCAATTTATCTGATTTCATTGTTGAAACGGTTCCTCATCAAATCGGCAAAACCATCCAACCTTTTCATTTGTCTATTTGAATATGATTTCAAATTTATATATGAAAAGTTTGATATCTTATGTGTCACCCCGGGGAAAAGCCCGCAATGACTTCATGGCAAAATATGTATATTTTGTTATAATAATGACAAAATGTGAATTTTTAGTTCGATTTTTATATCCTGTCTATTTTTACTTTATGTCATGCATTTCTTAACTAAAAATAATAAATAAGAGAAATTTTACCTCATAGCTTTTTTATTTTCTTGCAACATATTTAAAGATACATAAAAAAGTACCTTTTATCACATTGTCACATTGACTTTAAATTACCAACACTATATTACGGAATCTGAAGATACCCTTGAGATGAATTTTTTTACACAATTTACCCACGTCAACCGTCGTAAGTTAAGCTCATTCATCGTCCAACACCTCTGTAGATTTTAATATCGCATAAATTCAATTCAACCCTTAATATATGTACATACACACATCTCGCATAAACGATTTTTACTCACGTGACCCGCCACTCAAAATCATAAGATCGTAAGATTAACACCACACCCTGCCACGTCGATATTAAATATTTGGGAATCCCTTTATAGGTCTGTGAGAATTCGACGTCTTCAAAAATATCCTGATATAATATACCGACATTGCGCGAATACCGAAATGACATTACCATAGCGTTTCGGAATTTTATACAGCCTCGCCTCGCTTATATGTATATGTATTATACATACAGATGAACTTTAATATTCTATAGTTAATATTTGGGAATACATATAACAAAACACCCGAAACCAACTTTTAAAAAATCTAAAACAATATGAAAACTTGTTCAGTGCACTAAAAAAAAGATTAAAATATTCAATGTTGATATTTGAACATTAAAATACGGTACTGCACATTCAACAGAATTTTGTGTTCATATTAAACGTAGTAATTTTTTCTGCCTCGTTCTGTTTGCATATTATACATACGTATATGTGTATATAATATATTCAAACGTAACAATAATCTATCCGCTCGTTTGTAAGCGCGATATGTCAAATTCGGAACAATACAATACATGTGTTATGCTACAATTGAAAACATATTATGAACATATACATACATATATGTATATATATATATATATATATATATATATATATATATATATATATATATATATATATATATATATATATATATATATATATATATATATATATATATATATATATATATATATATATATATATATATATATATATATATATATATATATATTTATATTTATATATTTATATTTATATATACATATATAAGCGCTAATTATAATTAGCTTGTTTGAAATATCTCTATTATTGCGAATCATATTTAAAATTAGTCGACATATTTACGTCCAATTGTTTTAAAGCTCCTGTCAAAAGTAATCCTTTTAACGCCAGTCGTTGTTTTAAGCTAACAAAGAGTGTAGTAGACAGCTGGATCACAGCTTTGCCACTAAGCTTCATTTTACACTATCTCTGTATAAGAGCTGTATATACTTATTTTTAAAATACCCTGTATATACATATATAGACATACATTGTGCATATTTTCGAATGTACACTGTGCGTATTTTTGATTTGAAAATATATATGAAAAGTCACTTACATATGTATGTACATATGTGCCGTAGTTAATAAAACGATAAGTATATTATATATACATATTGAAAAAATCTCCATACACAGATTGAAATTTTTACCAAAAATACTTCGGAAAACGTTCATAGACACCATTCAAATGATTGCACATTACACAAAAAAAATATCGATTGAGTTTATTTCTGACAAAACGTTTCATTTACTTACATTGCCATACTAAATATTCCACACTGAAGTGTTGCTCGTTAACGGAAATCTAAACTTAGGTAGTCGAGTTGAATAGAGTTCGAATCAATTGAAACACCTGTCGAGTACAATACAACGAGCTTTTAAAAATAATTTTTGTTTACATATATAGGAAGTCCTGGGTATAGGGGGGGTTGCAGGAGAGATACAATTAAAAGGCGATCTTAGTTCAACCTTGTACGTTTATTGTTCGTATATAAAGTATACATTCGATGCGTGTGCTCATCCATTCAGCGATACACCGCTACTAACTGTCAGTTGGTGTCACCGGCATTGGCCCGCACTATGGGGTACCAGCTCTTAACACTAACACATATGTATGTGTACCAACTGTTCGGCATGAGCCACATTATTATACATCAATTATAATCATTTATATTAAATAATAATTATACATCCTACACATATATCATAATTTTACAATGTATCAATCGAATACTCGAAAAGGAATCGAGTGGCGCTCCTCCAAACCGGCGAGTTGGATACTTCTAAGAACAAGGAGAATGTGGTTACTTTGTGGACCGGGGATGGGTCGTTCCAATAGGCGAGTCAGGGTTCGTGAGGAGGGTGATCGAGTGGTACAAATATAGAAGTCGAAAGGGAAGATTGCTCCGGTGCTCAGCAACCCCTGATTATTCGCTCATCGGTGGGCACCGAGCGAAACGAACGCGAAGTGAGTTGCTCTATATACGACCCGTGAAGTGTTTTCCAGGGGAAAAATCGCACCGGGGTGTGGCCGGGGGGGGAGGGCTGCGGGTGGGGCGCCGACCGGAATTACTTTCGCTTCCCATCGTTTGAGGTGAAGTTTTTCCTATTTTCCGATTATTTCCGCTGGGGATGCTCCATTTGTCCGAATACCTTGTTTCCCGCGCGCGACCGACCTAACCAAAAGCACGTTTATATTTTTTAGCAATATCTGCACGTGCCAGAAAAGATTTAAACACATACATATGTATGTACATACATGAACGAAGAGTTGATATCCACTCAGGAAGAAACTGTTATTTTTTTAATAATGTTCTGTATTTTTAAACGATACATTTTGGACACATGTTTGTACTATACTATTTTATGTTATAACACTATGTATTTTAGGATTACACAATAGATTGAAAGGACAATTGGAGAGATACTTGAATAGTACCCGAGAGATTGTAGATACATAGAATCAAAGTAAATATGTATGAATGTTGAAATACATGGATGAATGTTTCCTGGAATTCAATGAAAGAAAAGTGTGTTCCATTCGTTAATGGAAAGTGTATGAATTGCATGTTTGAAAGTAATAAATATATAATTTAAAAACCTTATTTTATATATTTTAATAAATATATAATTTAAACGCCTTATACAGTTCATTCGTAAACGAAAAACGACTTTGATATTACTATAAAAAAATATTTAATACACTGTGATTCTGAAACTGAAAATGATATACATATTTTGGTAATACCATATTATGTAGCAGACTTATTATATCCTTCAAGACGATTAAATAATAAACCTTATATCACAAATTACGGTATTAAGTACTTATAGGCAACTTGAATTCACGAAAATATTATTTTGAAATAAAAAAATAGTTTATTTTATGTATGTATATGAAGAAAATTCAATCATATCCTATCACAGTATGTTTATGAAAGTTTTAAAAACGCTACAAGAGTAACAAAATACCACGTAGCTATCTACATATGTACATTTGTATTTCTTCGTTTACTGACAAGCTTCGTCGTTCAAAAACAAAAATCTAAAAATTGAATCGCAAGCCGTCTAATAAATTGTATAACGTTTGAATCAAGTTCAATTAAACAAGATTTTTAGAACTAGAGCTTAGTGAAGGAAACATCAAGAGAATCGTGAATGTAAACATCGATGCCAAAATATATAATCAATTCGATTCGGATTGAATCTTTTACATTATCAAAATAAAGAGTAAATGCTATGTTCAATTTAACGTACTGTAAAGATAAATACTTTATTCAAATATAACGCATCCTCCACGGGCATATCACATCAAAAACGCGGTGCAATTATTCATTACTTTCCGCGGAGCGAGAGTTGAAAGTGATGTATGAGAACTGTACATACATTTGTCAGATTCAGATTATTTATTTATTTATTTGCAGACGTGCATTTGAATAAAACAGTCCATACAAAGGATAGTACCCTCCATGTACCCTCCATGTAAACTAGAATGTTGTATTATTTACAAATGCGTGGTACTATGTTCGTATGACTGAAGATATTTCACATGGTGGAAAACCTGGGGTTTTCCGATTTTTCTCAGGTAGAAAACTTATGGAAAATTTAAAAATCACAATACTATAAAAAACACTGATATTTTGATTCATATACTCAACCAGTAATATAAAAAAATGTTCTATTAATTTTCAATTCCATATAATATGTACATACATATGTACGTTCAATGTGTATTTTGATAATGAAATACGTTTCTTTTGAATTTATTATAAAAATAGATATTCTTTATTTCTTCCTTACGACAATATTCCATTTACCATTTAATTTGGTAATATTCATTTTTGGAAACGTGAACGTAAATTACCTTTAGAAATCAATCTATCAAAAGCTAATTCTATTGACTGGAAATATTCGAATTTTATTTGTAGCACGTGCTTGCTTGTGGTTTTTCATATTGAAATTGAATTCACTTAGAATCGGAATGAAATTGACATTTTAATCGACTGATGATATAATAATTGTGCATATACATACATACATGGAGTTTGCCATATTTTGGAATACAATTCACACAAAGAAATAAAATTTGAAATAATATTTTAAAAAAAATATTTTAGCTCCGCGTGTAAAATAGGAAATTTTCAATTTGAAAAAAGCAATGATAACCAACTAAATATATTTTAAAAAAAATACTAGAAAAGCTGTGGCAAACTGCTATGTAAACGTTCTCCTTAATTCACATCATCAGCACAAATGAGTTTTCATTAAAAACACACACACATAAGCTTCCACATAATGCTCGTTGTTCAACTCTTCTTAATTGAGGGGGAGAAAAAAAACGGGTGTAATTTCAACGGAAAAACCGGTGAGAATATTACGAGCGTCGAACAATGTGTGCGATCGAATGAACGCTTTCGACGAAATGACGTTTTCCCTATAATTTTCTCATCCCGCATACTTTTGCACGCCATTTTCCATCGGATGCTGAAGATACTCGAGATACCAAAGAACAAAAGAGCTTTACCCCCATCCTTGATTATCAGTCTTGCCTTATAGGTTAGCACCTATATATATATATATATATATATATATATATATATATATATATATATATATATATATATATATATATATATATATATATATATATATATATATATATATATATATATATATATATATATATAATACACTCATATACAAACCTAATAAAATAACACATATTCATACATACATACATATGTATGTTCATAATACGTACAATTTTAAGCTTCGAAAGACAATAACCGCGCATCCACTTTCGACTAACTAGCGTGAGTCAACAATTTATCACGCCGTTAATAATGTATTTATAATTAATTATTTTCAAGATAACAAATTTCAAAATCAGCCATTAATTTTGCAAAAACTTGTCCATGGACGATTAACATTGTAAAATTCTAGCAACAAAAGATACGCAAAATAACGCTTAAAATCGATATTTATACATACATACATATGTATGCACATCTGAGATTATCCATCACATAACATTAGTTTTTTAATCTATATTTTATCATTATGGATGAGTGCCATATGGTTTTAAATTTGAGCCATTATATAATATTTAAAGTGGCATAAGTCCACTTTTCTTAATTTCGAAAAATATCTTGTTAAACATTAAATATATATAATGTTTTGCGTTTAACAAACAGTATCTAAAATACTTGTAATACGTTTATCCAGCTTTCCCGAGATTCTCGAAATATGGAATTAAAGGAAGTGATAGCAATTTGTGAATGAAGTCAAACAGAAATAGTGTTTTTGGAACTGCAAATTGGACTTCCGCCACTTTCAAATACAACGGCTCATATATAAATTTTTAAATCATGTATACAAATACAGCATAATAAGATAAAGAGCTCAAAAACCTATTTACAATTCTTATAAATGCTCATAATATATCTAATACATAATATTAATTAAAGACTTTCTAAAGTCGATGACCAAATGCAAATTGTGTTTGGTAATCTGTGTTTACTAGTATTGTGCCCGTTGATTGCAATGGATAGTTTTGAAAAGGAATTTAAACACGAATAAAAATAAAGTTATATATACATATGTAAGTATAATGTAAGGTAATTTATAGGCGCACGCGCACGTAATATTAATCGTAATAAAAAGTGGCACATTATACACTTAGCAATCCAACCCGTTCAAAATGATGAATGAATGTGTGTGTGTGTGCACCTCTAGAATCCAGAATGGAAATCGAAACGGCTGGTTTCGGAAAGAAATTTATGCACGAATTGGAAATTACGAATTACAAGTTACGAAGTGATACATTTTGTGCAACACCGACGCCTCCAGCGCCTCCGACGTCCTGGGTGCTTCGCCCCCAGCGCCCCCAGTGCCTCCGACGCCGATGAAATCACCATTAAATTAACGTAATTGATGACATTGTTAATAACTCTGATGAATTTAACAAAGCAAATGTTTCGTACAGTGGTTTCAATTATGAAATAAATTAATTTTTGTTAAACAGCAAGTCTGGTATTTTCAAATCGGTACCAAATCCTAAGCTAAGATGTACATACATAAGTACTTCAAGTACAAATAAACACAATTATAATCCGTTAATCGTAGATATTGTGTAATAATACATTTGTGAAAAGTCTCGGTGATTCCAAAAAGATGTATATATATATATATATATATATATATATATATATATATATATATATATATATATATATATATATATATATATATATATGTACTTACATATGTATACCCTTCAGGTATAAACACAAACTACCAAAACACAATTTTCCTCAGATCACTGACTCTAAAGAGTGATTACTGTATCGGTGTTAACTTTTAAAACTGACTTACATAAGTTATATTGTGAACATAATATGTGTATTAATGTATTATGTTCACTTAGTACTGTCGTTAAAATTGAACAATCATATGTATGTATATATGCATATAAACCAAACTAAAATAAACACGTATCACAGGTGACACAAGAACAATCTCTAAACGATCAGGTGTTGCGTTAACGCCTTCGCCGAAGCGTTAACAACAAGATTAGCGACGGATCGTTCGACGTTCGTTAATTGCTCGGCCGCGCGCAGTGTAACGGGCTAACGGATTAACGGGCTCGATTCATAATAACGCGGCAAACTGGACAAACCCCTATCGTATAATATAGAATACATACATACATACATACGTTCACATGATAAATAAATTATGCATCCGTTGGACGCGCGTGAACCGTTCCGGGATTATCCGGCCCGAACTGGAATTCAAAAGTAATGAAGAAAGCTGTCCCGTTTTATAATTCAGACGCTTCGGATGGCGTAACGGCGTAACAGTTACGACCTGAGTTCAACCGAAAAGCTCCGGCAGCTTTATTAAGATGTATGTGAGGAGTTTTCGAGGGTGGCTGGGTCCCGCTCGAGTTGAGGAAAGGTCTTATTTTTGGACTTTCGCTAGATTATAAGTGGTTGTCGAAGGTAACGGAGGGTGAAATTACGGAATTGCGAAGAACGGATTTAAGGATTAGAGTCTAATAAAAAATATACTACATACATACATATGTACATCTAAACAGATTCGTTTAGCAATTCATTAATTCACGTCAAATTGTAAGGATGGGTAGAAACAAAAATACAAAACAGCTTACCACTTGAATTAGTACATATTTTAAGATAAATAAAAATATTGAGATAAAAAAACCAATATTTATAAAAGTGGTGAAATGAAAAACTGGCTAAATAAATACATGTAACATCACGGAAAATATGTTTTTCTAGATAATTTATTATAAGTATTTCATAGCAATAAAAAATCACAATTAAGAGAAAAAAAGATCTGAATATAGATTCCAATATCCATTTTGAGCACAGAAAAACTAGATTTAGAATTAAAGACTGGAAAAGCCAAAAAACTATATCAATTGCGTATTTATTTTAAAGTTTATGTCTCGTAAGCGAAAGCTTAACAACTAAAATCATTATCATATTTTAATTTAGTGGGTCAAACTAAATAAAGATCGATTAATCTCCACGCTGGTTCGATTTTTCTTCCACTATTTTTTTCAACCTTTCAAAAATCCTTGTATCAATCATGAAGAAAATGAAAAAAAATCATTTAATTTAATAAAACGAAAGTGGGATTTTTTCAGAAAAGTCAAAAATGTTGTGACCACACGATTTTTTTCACACTACTGAACGTAGCGAGCTGAAAATTGTTTATATATTATTTATATACCAACTAAGAATTGATAAGGTTTTAAAAAGTTAGAAATTCATAAACCGGAAGTAGTAATTTTTTTTAAAACAAAATTTAATTATTTTGTTTTAACCTTTTATATCATTTTTATCTTCTTAATATTTTATGCTTATAATTTTTATGGTGGTATTAAGTAATAAAGAAATTTTTTAAGTAAATCCAACAACCGGAAGTAAAACTTCTGTCTTATTTTTTTTTTGTTGCTCAGTGTTATTTGTCCAAAAAAATGAGTTCAAATAAAACAATTTTGAACCTCTGGTGTGTAAGTATTTGAGGCAAAATTATAACCCAGTAAGGCTTTTATTATTAAAGACAAAGTAGTCCTTATGTGCAGATAATAAAGTAGAATAGAGAGTGGCTAATAACGCAAACTTCTCATGTCAAAATTTACACATAATACTTATACTATATTATAAAATCATTTTATATAATATCAGAATAGGATCTATCACTTTTCATTTGAGTTTCGATTAAATCCTCTATTATACTGTTTTTTTTTATTTTCCCGTCTCATAATATTTTATTTTATAATAAAAAGACTTTGCAATATGTTAATAATTTCTTACAGTAAAATGCGAAACATTCAAGAAAATAAAAATATCACGAAAAAATGAAGGGATGAAAAATATTTAAACCTCTCCAAAGATGACTGGATTATAATTCGAATTTCCTCTGCGACACAAATCCCTCCAGAATTAATGAAAAAAATATTTTTCAAAGAAAACTTTCTCATTTTCTAACGAATCGGTTTGTCAACGCAAAATACTAACTATAACTGAAATAACATAACTAAAAATAGCTTGAATACAATAAAATAAATTCAATTGAACCAGAACATTTGAAAACTCATCATCAAAATGAGGAAATGGTAAAATGAAATCGAATTACATACACCATACCAATTCAGTGAAAGCTTCCGTTCAAAGCACTAACGAACATCCGTTTTACTATTATACAATTAAACTCCAAAGAGCAATTCAACCCTTTTTTATTCACTGCCAAAATATTCGTCTCACATTTAAGTTAAATACATCTATTTACTACAGTCGTGTAAAAATTCCATCGCCACAATCCCAATTTGTCGCATTCATTATTCATCGCGATTCTCAAAGATTTAAACACCGTAATTTTCGAGCCAAAGAGCGCGGATCCTTTCTTCAAAATATACATATATTTTCTACACTTTTTTTCGACACCAAGCCTTGGGATAAAAAAATCGTAAGCGACGCCACGACGAGATGAAAAATCGACAAAAATCCAAGAATCGCAAAAAAGGCACGGCGATAATCTTACTCTCCCCTGGCAGCATCCAAATTTTAACGCTTTGAAACGTCGGTTTTTAATATAATTTAAAATGACAAAACGATCCGTTGAAATACAAAACGCAAAAGGAACAGGTGCCGTTACATCAAAAATGTACTCGTGTAGTTACAAAAACATACATATGAATATTTGTATAATATTGAATCGAGAAAAAAATCTAATTATAAACGAAGAAATAGATGATAGACTATTTAATTGTTTTTCAAAGTGAAAATTCAACGCCTTTTTTTCACAAAAAACATATAACAAGCTTATATAATAGAAACTCTCTGCAATATTTAATACTTGTAGTAATATAAATATATACATATGTATATAAAAACTTTCTGCAATATTTATTACTTGTATCAATATAAATAAGAATATTTTATCTTTAATTTATACCAGAAAGCCTAACAGGTTGCCCCAATGCGCTTTCCTGGCCAGAAACATTGTGCATTTGATACAAATATTAGTAGTATTATACAAGGTACATAAATGCATACCAATTAATATCCACAGAGAAATGTATCTATAGTAAAATTTGCAGCATTTCAAGCAATTCGGCGAAATTCAGTAAATACATACATACATATTAATTAATATCCACACAGATATTTATCATCAAATTTAATTTGGAGCATTTTATACAATTCAGCGAAATATGTATTCATAAGTATACATATGTATATGCATATTATAAAGCGCTAAAATTTTAATAAAATATTGAAATACCTTTATATATGTATGTACATGCACATCTTGAACTGAATATCTCAATAATTCTTCGTCTTTCTCTTGCACTATTTTATCCAACTACAATAATCACTATTCACAATTAACAATACACTCAATTTAGATTAACAATTCACTTAACAGACACTATTTAATTACTTTTCAAAGGGAAAGCAATTCAAAATTTATTTTATACGGAAAAACAAATGATAAAATTTTTTCTTTATATTTTTCCAAGTGAAAAATTCAACGACACTATTTTCACTGACTAGTTTAATCACTGCAATTGAGTTTTGAAATAAACATTTTATCACAAAATGAAAGCACGTTATTAGCGTTTGAAATTCTGCAAAGTGTACACAATTTTAACGATTCAAACACTACAAATTTAAATCAGAATAACCCGTGACCGAAACACCGACTAGTTGGTTACTAAAGTAACCAAGCAACTAAAATAATCCATTTATTTTACAACGTCTACATATGTTCACAGTACATACGTTCATACCTAGTAATAATATATGAAGTTTATTTGTTTTGATCTCTTATTTTATTTCGATCTTCTTGATATATTATGCTTATAATCTTTAACCAGCAGAATATAATAGAATAGTGGTTAGCATATAATGCTTTGAAGAAAATACTCACGGGTTCAAATCCCACAGGTTTCTGCTGGTCAGACCTTGAATTTGTGACTCCAGGTTGATCTCCTCCTATCAAAATTTGCCAATTCATCTGATTTTCATTGAAACGGTTCCAACAATTGGAAAACTTACCCTATTTCTCGCAAATCTGGAGTTTTCAGCAATCTTGAATTTCGCTGAGTTAATTAAGTTGATTTTTATTTATTGAATTTCGCGTAATTGTTTAAAAACAATGCTGCAAATTTACAAATTTGACCATATATGTCTCTGTGGGTGTTAATTGATATGTATTTATTTTGTTAAATACTAATATAATCTACAATCTTTCTGGCCAGGAAGGCGCATTGGGGTTACTTTTTAGGCCATCCTGGTATAAATTAAAAAAAAATGAAATACTAATGATACAAAATAATAAAAAAATTCGGGTGTGACCAACCCATGACTTTATCTACGTATTTGAGGATTATAAGAAGGTTACACAAAACAACATTCGATATTGAACCGTACAGACAGATTTAAAATACTAATAACTATGATAGCGATACAAATTGAACGCAAATGTATGGAAAATTGCACAAGACAAAAGTTCTACTTCCGGTTGTCGGATTTTGTTCAAATTTTTTTTAATACTTAAAATCACTATGATGTATTATACATATTAAATATCAAGAAAATAAAAATAATTTAAAAAGTCAAAATAAAATAATGAAATATTGTTTTAAAAAAAAATACTACTTCCGGTTTACGAATTCTGACCAAAACCTTATCAGCTCTAAGTTAGTACATAAAAAATACGAATATATATTTTCAGCTTGATACGTTCAGGAGTGTGGACAGAGTAGTGGGCACAATATTTTTAATCTTTCTAAGAGGAAAAAATCCCACTTTCGGTTTATTAACTTTAATGTTTTTTTTTATTTTCATCATATTAATTCAATAATTATACTAGAATTTTTTCGTGACGAGCACACATGTTGAAGGGGTCGAAAAAAATAGTGGAAGAAAAATCGAACAAGCATAAACTGCCACTTCCGGTTGACAAATGCTTACCACAATTTCATAAATAACTTGGTATTGAGCTTAAATTTCTAGATATGAAATTTCAGTTCGATTAACCAAAAGGTTTCTGAGAAAAACATAAAAAAAACCACGATTCTCTAGGGTAAAAGTACTTCTTTCGATTCAGATAAAAATATTTAAGAAATATAAATTTATAAAGATTATAATTTCAATCACATGTAAAAAAATTTGAATCCGATTTAGGTAGCAGCTTGGGAGATAATTGAATTCAAAAACTAAAACAAGAGGACACCTATAAGGGAAGGTACCATTCCACATTTCCAGTCAACTTGAAAATTTGAAAAAAAATCGTGTCGATAAGAATTTCAGTAACCGATACTAAGTTTCAGTTCGATAGGACTAACGGTGTTCAAAAAATCCCCGAAATACACAGATACACATACACAAATTTTTTCTAGATCATTTACACGTGATCAGTAATCGATTCTGAGTTCGAATCAGTCAAAATCTCGAGTTCGAATTTTCGCATGATCGCAAAACTTCATCTATTGTTACTACGTACATAGATAAAGTAACTATTGTTACTACGTACATACATAGATAAAGTAAAAATTGTAAACACAATCCGACAGCCGATAGCACGACTGAATCTTATTGGAAATCCAAAACGTGTGACTTTCTTTGCATTAGAGCTCAAACATGTATCGAGAACTTTCTCATATTCGATATCATAGGGTTTCATTATCGGATTCTGTTTTTGATACTTCTTATATTCCTCAAATACAAAGATAAAGTCATAGGTTGGTCACGTTTGATTTCAATTAAAATTAGAATGATTTTAAAATGAGTATTGAATATTAAAACCTACAAAACTGGACAAATCAATGTATGTAAGTATCAAATCAAACACGTAATTAGATGAAGGAAAAAATATGATAAACAATTTAAATATTACAAAGCACAATTTGTGGGATCTTTATTCGACTCAAAACATATATCGACGTATACATTGAATTAATATATATATATATATATATATATATATATATATATATATATATATATATATATATATATATATATATATATATAAAGTATTTGAACCGAATGATTTGATATAATTAATCTTTTGACTTCGCTAAATAATTAACCGTACGCCATATTTTAAATCGCAATGTAAAATTGTAAACGAAACAAAATTGATATTAATCCACAAGTAATACCATAATAATTAATGTTCATAGAATAAAATTTGCGAACGTATATCTCCAATTGAACCACAAATATTTAAATTAACCTTTTGATGGTAAATTTGAAGAATTCGTCAAATTTTAATATTCGGCGTTTGAGGCACTCACTTAACCTTTTAATTAAAACGAAACGAAATAACCCATTTTATCAAACGACGAAAAATACCCGGAAATGAAGAAAACACTCCGGCTTTGATCCGAATTATTCATAACTAAAAATTTATTGTCCCGAAACCAAAAATTAATGCAAATGAGCATTGAGATAAAGCGGTGCGGGTATATTCCGCGAACTTTACAAGGCAAACTAAGTTATACATACATATGCATGTACATAGATATGTAGTTTAAGTCGCCTCGGGGTCACAAACAAACCCTCTCTTCACACCCGTACATATATTATATAGGTATAATATCCTAGTGAATTAAAATATAGGGAATAACTATAAACAAAATCATATATATTTATCGTTAACGTGAGACTCTTTGATTAGAATTCTACATAATTAATTTTGATTCAAAATTATATATTATATGTATGTACATATATGCCGATTCTAGTATATTATACATAATTTGACTATAAATATGTATATACATAAATTGTTATATGTTAACAACTGTACATATGTATATACATATATAGTTGCAAAATACTATATTTAATGAATTGAGTAGTTTAAAAACTGGAACTTTCAAAGTGTGCAAATAAATATTGGTTCTATCTATAAAGTTTTATTCAAATAAAACCGAGGACGAAAAGCTTCCACTATACGTCGAAGGTTAAAAATGAAATATTTTTCAAAATAAGAAATTGCGAATATTCATTCATTTTTTTTACGAAAAAAATAATATATATATATATATATATATATATATATATATATATATATGCTATCATCTCGGCTATTCCCAAAATTTTCGATAATATCCTTCACCGTTTGATTCTTTTACAGTTCAAAAGATTGTTGTGTGATGAGCAGCATGGTTTTTCACCATGTCGTTCCACTACCACTAATCTTGCCTGCTTTTCATATTATACCATGTCTAAAGTTGACCGTGGACAACAAGTTGATGTAGCCTACTTTGACTTTCGAAAAGCATTTGATCTTGTCAACAATGACGCTCTTATGATCAGATTAGCTGAAGTGGGCTTTTCTCCACGTCTTCTTAAACTCTTTGTTTCTTATCTTAGTGATAGGAAGCAATTTGTAAGATATGGTATTTATGAATCTCCTTCATTTTTTACGCGATCTGGTGTAACTCAGGGGTCCACCTTAGGCCCTTTACTATTTACAATAGTCATTAATAACCTCCCTAAAGTACTACGCAATGCTTCATGTCTCTTGTTTGCAGATGACGTTAAACTATTCTTTGCTGTTAAGGATGAGAGGCAAGGCTCTCTCCTTCAAGCTGATATTAACGCTGTTTTAGAGTTCAGTTCCAGTTTAGGGCTTGAACTGAATACTAGTAAATGTGCCATTATGATTTATGGACGTGCGAATTCGCTCTATTGTCACGGATATTCCATTGGATCCGTATTGTTGAAGCGCGTGGAATCAATGGTCGACTTGGGTATCACTTTTGATCCTCAATTCACCTTTCACAACCACATCAAGACAATCGCTGACGTTTCCTTTCGTCGACTTGGATTTGTCTTGAGATATGCTAGATTATTCTCCAACCCCTTGTCTTCTCGCTTGCTTTTCAACTCGCTTGTTAGAAGTAAGCTAGAGTATAATGCAATTGTGTGGAATCCGCATGAAGCAAACCACTCTCTTATTAAAAAAAAAGTGCAAAAAGCATTTCTTTGTTTTCTTTATAAGAAAGAGTATGGGTACTACCCATATCTCTATCCTACTCCTTTCCTTTTGGGCATGCTTGGGTATAATTCCCTTGAACTTCGGAGAAACTTCTCGTTAATTCGTTTCGTTCTCCAGCTATTGCGTGGTAATACGTCATGCCCGTTGTTGCTGGAACAGTTGGGACTTTATGTCCCTAATAATTATGTGCGTGGTAGACATCATCATTTGATGGTTGTACCTGCTGCTCGCACAGTTCTTTTTCGAATGGCTCCTATTCCAAGAGCTATTCGACTTCTCAATAAAATCGTTGCTGCTGTCCCTGAATGTGATATTTTCCACCTTGGGGAGCGTAGATTATCGGATATTATCTTAACATATTTATCTGGTAACCTGCGCTCATCATTACTTTCTTAATTTGAATGTGATGAATGAGTGGAATCTTAATCTACTCTCTTCCATTTGGGAGTCGCTGTGATTTTATTTTTTATTCATATTTTGTTTTATTTTATTTTACTTTTTCTTTCTCCTTTGTACATTTTTATATACTATTTTAATTTTGTTCAGTGTAAACAAAGAATGGGATTTATGGATTTTATTTTTAATTTTTACACTTTTGTTATTTTTTTTTTCTCTCTGAATGATGTATTATTTTCCATTTGTTACATTTTTTTTTTATTATTTTATTTTACCATGTTTTCTGCTTTTTCTTTTTTCCTTTATTTAAAGTTTACTTGTTTTTATATATTTTTCAAATGTAGGCCATTGTGGCGCATTAGGTTCTTCCTGTAATGCCACAATGGTCCAAAACTATTAAATAAATAAATATATATATATATATATATATATATATATATATATATATATATATATATATATGTATATATATATATATATATTTATATATATATATATATATATATATATATATATATATATATATATATATATATATATATATATATATATGTATATATATATATATATATATATATATATATATATATATATATATATATATATATATATATATATTGTATATATGTATAACATATAACTATATTTTAACTAGTGTATCATATCCTTTCCGAAACCACCCGTTGAAATCAACGGGCACAACTCTAGTTTATTGTAATAAAATGTCACCTTAAAATATATCCGTTAGTATTCAAAGAGCCTGAAGTCAAACTAATTTTCTTTCTATAAAAAATTTGACGGTATACAACATTTACCTACCTATAACACATTTAAGCCTCCCTTAATTAAAAATACAAAAGTGTGAAATGTCACGACAGTAGTGATCAAAAATAGAACGTATTATAATATGTACATCCACGTTCGTCAAATAATATCTGCACGTTCCGCAAATTATAAACTGAAATGACTTTTTTTATATGGATATATATATATCCTATTATAATAATATATCCTAATATATCCTATATTATATGGATATATATATATATATATATATATATATATATATATATATATATATATATATATATATATATATATATATATATATATATATATATATATATATATATATATATATATATATATATATATATATATGTATACTTGTGTAATAATTTTCAGGGTAAATGTTTACCTGCGGCAATAAGGCGTTACGGCGGTCCATAAATAACATTACAGGACCATTATGAATTAAGTTAGAGAAACGAAAAAGCCGAAAAATAAACGATGACGACGGAAGGAAGGAGGAAAAACATCTCGCCTTCATCTGTCCAAGCACCAAAGGACTAACGAGAAAACTTGAGAAAAATTAAAAGAAATCTCATTCCATCAAGTGAAATCCTTATTATTATATTATTCAAATACGCATCATACACAGAGCAAGTATAAAAACGACATACCCACTCTACTCTTCGAAATATTAAGATCAACTTTTTTCAATTCAAGTTAGTTTGAAAAGGTTATTCGAATTGCTTACTAAATTTTGATCCTTTGTTAGTATTTTCCAACTTCGGCAGACTTTTTGAGTGCAATATACAAAAATTTTTGTAAACAGTCTCAAACGGTCATTTTGTCAAAAAATCATTGGAGAATTACAGTATTTTTATGAGGAAAAAAACGAAATAATGATACGATTTTTAACTTCATTAATAATTTATATACACTTTTATGCATAGAAAATATAGGATGGTTATATATTTAGACTGTAGCAAAATCTTTTTACTCTGCTAAGTAAAAAGTATTTTATATTTAGAATTTTTCTTATATGTTTTATTAAACCTTATTTTTCCTACAAAAACTCGATATTTTTTTTTAAATACTACATCAATGACAAGAATTAAATTATCGTCTTCACACATAAATTTTTATATGTATGATCCAATATGTCAATCTACAGTTTACAATTTAAATTCATCAAATTTATCAATAAAATTTTCATTTTTAACTTTAAATTCCATTTCATATACCCTCCAGAGTAATTCAATTAGAAATTCCACTTAAATTCATCAAAATATTTCAGTTAGTTCTGTGTATGCAAAAAAACGCTACTTCGGCAAATATATACAGTCGCGTCCCTTCGCAGACCTCAACTCCTGTATATTTTATTCCTGCATTGACATAGACTTGACAGTGATTGATAACGGTCATTCCCTTATGAAGAAATAAATGTAGGAGAAACTTGTTGAAATGATAAGATCGTAGGAATCAACAATGACATGAAGGTACGCCAATCACAGCTGGAGTACACGATCGCGTCCCATATTAGCAGTAATCAAGTTTTTGGCAAACACGTTCATATTATATCATACATACATACATATATGAAATGATACCTACGTAATTGGTTCCAGAAATTTCTTAAGTCATATTTAAAGCACAGTATCTCAAAAAGCTCTCGCAATTTTGTTCACCTACTATAACTACATATATGTACAATCCTTTTGAAATTAGACTAGTATCACAAGGGTTGAAGGGTCTCATTACCATACTGTGACTCGGTGGCACTCCAGTTCTTCAACCTAAAAATAAAAATACACTCATATTTCACCTCGCGTTGACCTAATTTTTTTAAAGCCCTGATGTACAGCTGTCCCTTTGGTATAAGTCCGGTGTTTTTACGTATTATTTTTGTAATTTGTCGATTTCTGAACGGGATACCCTTGAATGGACACGAAACGCTCATGTGTACGTTTAAAGTTTAATTAAAGTATGGTCACTGGATAACGTGACGTTTATTCAATGCACCGGATGTTCGTTATGAGATTATGACTCTTTTTTTATATCCCTGTCAGGTCGAGTCCTCGATTTTTTACGGCATAACATACAATGCCGGATTTTTAAAATCAATTTCAGTAGATAAAGTGTCAGCAATATGCGCATAGCAACTCAAATGGTTGGATACAATTCTTGTAAATCATGCTGTTTTATAAAATTTAATATAATGAGTGGATTAATTTTACCTTGGACTTTATTTGAAAAAATGGATTTTATTAATCGCTAGGTTCATTAATAATAATAATATCAGATTTTTAATCCACGGTAAGCTTAATTTGAAGATCGGCTCTTTCCGGTAGATTGTTTACAAAATACACGAAATATATTATATATATTTAATATATTATACATATTAAATATATCTCTGAATATTTGTTCAACTGTTCGAATCTTTCTTTATCTCTCGACACTTATGTTATATCTAAGAATTACAAATTAATTTCACTGAAAAATAATATCGTACCAAACGATTGATGAAACAAGAAAGCTGATATTTTTTAATTGTTCTGTTAATTTGGTTGCTTCATTAGCTACACCTGGATCCTTTCATTTAGTTTCAGATAAAGTAATTAAAGCATCATGATGTCAACAATTTGATAATGAACTGCTTTGACTCTTGCTATTTTCGCTTCCCATCGTGTGTTAGATAAGAAGGAATTATTTAAGGAAAATAATCGCACGCGAATTAGTTAGAATCTTCCAGCGATATATTGAAGCTGAATATAGTGTAAACATGTTTACACTTTAGAAAGTATAAAACAGGCGCCTTTGGCCCTCTAATCTAAAGTTTTGTAAGGCCTTTGGCGCTCTAATTTTAAATTTTAAAGTGCCTTTGGCGCATCAAGTGACGCCCCAACTTACTCGGTGCTCTCGGGTGCCGCCCGACCCAGCCCCCCCCCTAAAACCGGCACTGATAACATACTAGAACCATATTGAATCCATACTCCTTCAAATACATACATACATATGTGCATATATGTATTTCAAGAGCGTTCAAGTATTCCACAAATATTAAGAAACTTAAAATTCTTCATCGGCCAACATATTTTTTAGTGATTGTAATAAAAATAGGTATAAATCGGCTGATATCTATATTTTATAATGTAAAATACTACTTACTTTGTGAAAATTTTGGTTGCTACATGTAATTGAAGGCTTAACAGTATGGTCTTCTTGTTTTGAACCTATTTATTTGCTCCTTTGAGTAATGAAACAATAAAAAAATAAGCAGCAGATGTTTTTTGACGGTTTATAGTCTTGAAAAATTAACGATCAAAAGCGAAACAATATCGCAAATAATACGCATAATGTCGTAATGTTTTAATGGTTATTTCTTTGTTCTTTTAACATTCAAAAAATTACATAATTGAATAATTTTTTTATACTTGATATTAAAAATATTATCAGTTTAACATAAATTTAGACTAATTTCATTTAATTTTTTTTTTCAATAGAAAACTATTCATTACTGATTCATTCGTGTTCCATCAAAGTGATCCTTATTTGGTGACTTAAATATAAACTTTGTGTGAAAATAAAAATGGATTCAATGTAAATTTATCCAATTAAAATATATGAATAGACTTGACGAAAGTTTTATACTTTCTGATTGGAAAGTTTGACAAAAATTCTTAAAATAATTTCGAATTGAAAAACACTTAACAAATGTTACGTCATAACATCCCAAATTTACATTTGCACACACCCTTATCACAAAATCTAAAAATATCCTCTCTAAAGTAAATTGAGCTTAATTGGCTCTTGAACGATAATAATATAATATAATAAAGAAACATAATGTGAGGGGGCAAAATCGTGAGCTATCTTAAATCGAAATTTTCAACTCATTTTAAGAGCAGATCAAAATCTCAAAAATAAATTAGGATATTAATTTATACACGTGATATAATTAACGTTGATTTGAAGCCCATTATTTTAAATGGAATGAGAAATGAAGTATATATTATATTATACTACAATAAATAACAATATTTTGATATTGCCAACCTGCGTAATAAAGCAGACCACTAGTAAAACAATAAAACAATATTAATTTAACATTGTTTGGCTTATAACAATTTAATTATAAAATAAAAGTAATCATAAATCACTTGAGCAGACGCAAATTTCTGTAAATATTTGCTAAAAGTCTGAAAAAAATCAAGTAAACAACAAATACATCTATAGACATTACCCGGTTTAAAACTAGTACATTGTAAAGAAACCGAAATGATAATAACGACCGTAATTAGATGGTACTAAACATATGTACATACACATGTATATAAACAGACGACGTCGACACTAAAATTTATTTGTCGAGGAAATTCGCGAATCTCATGCACCCTGTACACGTTCGTAGCTATAAACAGCGCTCGATTAATTGCTTATTTCCGCAGTTAACGCTCCACCGCAACCCGACACAAATTTCTCTACGATTTTATGTGCTATTCCACATTATATGTATGTGTACACATACATATATACACGTATATACGTTTGCATACATATAACGTATATCCGGACACACATATGTGCTTTTTATATGTGCCGCTAAAGCAGTAAAAATACTCTTGAAGTGCTCACTCGAAAATTTTCGCACACGAACGTAAAACGTGAATATTTCTCGGAGAGAAGCTTTGAAATGTATCTCTGATAAATATTAAAATGTACGTTTAAATTATTTATCAATAAATTTATATTCTGAATTAATAACGGAATGTAACTGCATCTGCTTTACTTTTTGTTTGCGCTTCTCAAGCTTTTTTTACAGCCGTATATATTTTTGCAATGAGCTGTACATTTTTTGGGCTATTTTTCTTACATACATAAATTCCAATAATTTAACTTAAGCTAAATATATGTTATGTATATATAAGTAATCCATTGAGTGTTTTAGAAGATGAAAAATGAAAAAAAAAAACAAATAAAAAACAGAAGTATAAGAGATGTACCAATTTGGGTCAATTTAAATCCAAAAATAAATATGGTTTTTTAGATGAAATTTGAACCCAGATTCTGAAAAAACTCCATTTTTTGCGTATTTTAACAACTTTCACCCACCCAAGCAATGCGTGAAAATTCTGCTAGTGCTTTATATGCGATAATGTCAAAAAATGTATACGTATAACAGCGACACAACTCACTGGTTAGCGTTTAATGCTTTCAGCTTAGTAGTCATGGGTTCATTGCCTGGCCTGGTGTTGCTAGCCAGTCCTTGGATATGACTCCAAGTCGATCACTTCTTATCAGAGTTTGCCAATTTATCTGTCTTCATTGAAACGGTTCCACCAAATAGCAAACCTTTTCTATCTTCAGCAAGTTTCAAATTATAGCATCTCAAATTTGCTGATATTATAAAATGCTATCCACCCTATAAAATTTATGTTTGTATTTCTCGAAATATTAGAATTATGGAATTTATCCATTGATGTCTGTATGGTACTGTATAAACATATGTGTTTATCGATGTTCGTAATTGACCAGGAAAGCATTGGAGTTTATCTAATAGGCCTTCCTAGTATATTGTACATAATCCTTCCTAGTATATGTATAAAAATAAAATAAAATATAATGTTTTTATTTTGTAATGAATTTACTACTTCAAACCAATCGTAGACATCAGTCGTTGAAGCCTTTCACAATAATATAATTTGATTTAATTTTAATGGAGTTATAAATGGACAATTAAATTAAATATACATATACATACATATAAACTCAAGTATCAAAACAAATGTTTACGGCCAAACACGCAGTTTGTGAAACCCTGGCTTATATCGTACCATATTTTCCAGCCCGACTTATAAAGCCGGAAGCTTATTATTATTTTAAATAAAAAAATCTCAAAGCACGCCCAGTTGGAAAAAAATCTTCAAACGATGAAATTTCTACCTTCTCGTAGTCATGGAAAGTTTCACCTCCCCCCCCATTTTCCCATGGAAAGTACGCTAGAATGAGGACGAAACTTTCCAATGTGAGAAAAGGAGATTCCCACTAACGAGTGAGTGAAAAGTTGAGCTTCAGCGCTAATTAGCTTTCGAACACATAGCATTATCATAGACTGTGCTGTGCTATTCAGGAATCAATTTGCGATATCAGCCGCTAGTCATTACGTTTCAGCTACATGTGACGATACTCATTTATCTCGCATTGATAAAAAAAAACCGTTAACTAACGACGTTTCTTTCAACGGTTACAATTATGAGGCTCGTGTACTATGCTGATGGTGCGGGGATAGTACCCCTTTGTGAAATCAGTGGATGAAAGTGGGACAGTAGTTTAATTAGTGAAATGTGAAGTTGGCGTAATTTCGTAATTTTCATTTTTCGGTAGTTGGGAACTCTATTCCTGACTTTTTTTGTTTAAAAACCGTTATATTTCTATTAATCATTCACATTTATTGATTTGTATTTAAAATAAATTGTAAAGAACGTACCCAACACCTTTTATTCCAAAATAGTGACGGAATCATGAAAAAAATGATGATTTTCTTAAACAAAAATGGCGTTGTGCACGTCACACGCTTTATATGGAAGTTTCTGGCAAAACGGTGACCTTTGTCTCTCGTTTTATATCAGTCAAAACTAATCATAATCGACCCAACGGAAAAAGATCACAGTTAAGCGTTGTTTTTTTAAATAGTAGTTTAATAAATACATACACATGTATGTATGTATATATATGTATGTGAAAATAACCGACTTTTTCAAAATATTTGTAGATTAATAGATTAGTTGATCATACAGGATATTGTTTAAAATTAATGAAAACTTTTATTTAACGTTCCCTTGATACGATGCAAATTTTCCATTTAAAATTTTTCAAATTTTCTATTGTGGGAAATCTGAAATTCACATTTTATCGCTCTGGCCTAATGTACGTCCATTAGCTATTACATTTTTAAAGAATTATGATTTGCAATGCTTGAAACTGATTTAAAATTCGGCTCTTATATACATATGTATGTACATACATTTTTATAGGAATATATGTACATTTGTTCCTATACAAATCTTATAAATATAAAAGTTTATCATAACATCAAACCATGTACATGAAATGTTTTATTATTTAGCGTGAATTTAATATAATTTCATTGCATATGTATATGGAATTCAAATGAAAAAAATAATATAATTATTATCATTTTAGAGCTAATACTTAACTCGACTATAAATAAACAATAATTCAAAGCAAAAACTTCCATGAACTCAAATCAGTAAATAATTCTCGTATTACTTTTACATTATACATTATTTAGGTAGTACATATACATATGTTCAGTTTAAATCCAAAGTATGTGCGAAGCACTTACTCACTCGAGTTCATAAATATGTAGAAGATTTTCCCCAGATAAATTCAATATATTATAATGAGCGACGAATTGGAACCCCACCAGCACATTATCCATAATATAATAATAAATGTGAAAGCTTGTAACACATGGTGCAGGAGCCCTCGGTCCCGATTGGGCTTTATTGATATTCAACAGGTGGCCGAACCAGAAGGAGAACGTGACCCGGAAAAGTCGGATTAGAACCTTGGGGAAAAGCGGGACGGAAAAATCGAATAATCCTTTGTGCGAAACAAAGAGCGAAGACTGAAATGAAAAAGCATTGCAGCAGCCTAGATCCAATATGGACGAAGGCACAATGAACCAGTTCAACAATTCACTACATGAATTTTCATTGGGTCCATCCTTTCAGGAAGAATTGATTCGGAAGATGTCCTCCTCTAAAACCTCATTGGGTCGAAGAAAGAAGGGAGCTTTTAAGAAATCTCAATCCGGAGGGGGTCGTTTTCTTAAATTGTAAAATAGAGTGGGATGAAGCAGATTTACGTAAGTCTTTGAGTTCGTTTGTATCAAAGGGTCGTTTTAAAGCTAATTTGTCCTAAAATTAAGGCACTTAATGTAACTCTTAAGATCAGTTGGAATTTTTAAATCCTTCGTGAGCATTATTTGCACTGAGATCTTATGGTCTTTCGTTTAAATTAAATTTCCTTTATAAAGAGACGACCGCTGTGAAATTTATTATTTGCAATTCAGTTATTTTTTCCTGCGTCTTACAATTTATCATTTATAAGTAAATATGTGTTTGTATAATATATTATCTTTCTAAAAAATAATTTCCAACCACAAATGGATTATTTTCTTTGATGATAAACATTTAACGTTCAACGTTTAAAACATAAGAAAGACTTGTTTCCAGTTTTAAATTGTAAGAACTTATTCAACAAAGTTGTCTAAAACGTGCTTAGAAATTTAATATCCCGCTTCTTTTTCGTTTCAAGAATATATCGTCAATGAATGTCATTTTATATTTATGAAATAGCAACATTATATCAAAAGTTGTCAACATTTTCGTTTAATCATCAATAATACTGAGCAACAATATGATAATGATTATGAAAATCATTTACCGATCATATTCCTAGTTTTAGATAAAAAAAGTACCACTTCCGGGTGAGGTATAAAAAAAATTTAAAAACATATTACGGTATAAAATTTATAATTTCTATTACATGTACCTAAATAAATTTCAGTTTGATTCGGTTAACGGTTTGGGAGATAATTAAATTCAAAAACTTAAAAAAAGAGAACACCTATGTATAAGGGGAGGTACCGTTTAGGGTCAACTTAAAAATTTGAAAAAAAATTTAAACAAAAGAAGTGCTTGAATGGTACCCGAAAGAATGCAAAAGGGTAAAAGGAAGACCGCAGGGAAGATGGGTGGACGAAATTAAGAAAATGTGTGGGGTGAGATGGATGAGTGTGACGCAAAACAAAGATGAGTGGAATATATATATATATATATATATATATATATATATATATATATATATATATATATATATATATATATATATATATATATATGTATATATAAAAAAAATAATAGTCAGTTGTTCTCTCATTAAATCGTTGAATTATTGTGCGTGTGTGTAAAAAATAAAAATAAAATAAATGAAAACCAAAAAACTGTCAAATAAACCTATCTGTGTTGAAAGTTCGTCTCATCGGCTGAAATGAATAATCAAATTTGTGACGATTTCGATTTCGCTTTATTAGTCACGTTTTCGATTGCCCAAATTGTGACACATCCGTTTACGAAAAATGCATTATTTCCAACGGCCCGTATCGGTTTATTGGATTATACTTATTAATATGTATAATATTTTCGATACAAGATTCCGTATTTTGCCCTATTAAAACTTCAACGCTGCGCAGATCCGCAAACGATAAAAATATTTCATGAATGGAACATAATAATCCCGTTTACTGACATCACATTGTAACAAACATCAACTCGAAAGAAAGTTTTCAACACACTCGAAATCAAGCAGCTTCATCCCACTTGACCTATTTTTCCGTATATGTAAATACATATGTTTGCATACAGACAAAAAAGCGTTCGATGCTTTTTCGTTGTTATTTTGTTCCTTAAAAATACATAAATATGTATAGAAGACGACGTATTGAATTTTCAGGCATTCGTTCGTTTTCAGAGCAAATACGAAAAATAATATTTTAAAAAAGGCATTTGAGAAATAACAATAATTTAGGCGAAATTTTCCCCGTCGTTGAAACAACAAACAGAGAGCCCATTTCGCACAGCAACAACAACATCCCAACAGAATTCGTTTGTTCCAAACAAACCTTAGGCTCATACTAGTACGTTCAATGTAATTTTATTACGGCGATAAATATTTGTAATGCGTTTTTAAATATTCGAATGTGAAATTAAAAAATGGGTAAAGCCGCGTCGTAAAAAATTCAACTCATAAAACATAAAACGCGGTTAGTTCAGTCGATATTTCAACGCTATGGCGCGAGGTCTCATCTATTTTTCAGCGCTTGAGACCTGAGACTTTAACCCATTGACGTTTTTATTTCTCACTACGTGCTCTTAGAACCATTGTTAAATATTAATGGAGCGAAAGCGTTACGTTTTGTAGTTTTTTACAAATGTATTTTCTATTGTTCCTTTTTATAGTTGAAATACATTCAAATCGACATTGAAAAGCACTCACTCGGAATACACAAAAATCCCTCAAAATACGAAAAAGAGGGCAAAATAAAATGTGGTTTATTTTATGTGCATTAATTCTATTGTTTATTCTCTGAATCTTAGATTCTTTCATATTAACAGACATACATTTACATAATAAATATTTCATATTACATAATAAATATTTCATATTACATAATAAATATTGACTTATATTATACTAGCTGTATTACCCGGCTTCGCTCGGTATTTGTAATACAAATAAACCGCTTAAACATGACTAATCTAAAAGTAAGCATTTTATTAAATTTATTGGAATAGTTTTATTTTATATAAATTTATTTGAATTCTCATTTGTTTTTTTTTATTAAATTGACTGTCACGAACAAACATATAAAGTAAGTCTCTTATATAAAATTATATGTATACGAAATTATATGTATACCAGAATCCGGCGCCTGTGCCTCCGTGGCTGCGCCCCCTAGGGCTTTGCCCCTGGGGATTTCAAATCCTTTTTTACGAAAAAAATCGAATTATTTGTTCGATGACGTCACGGATTTTCGTTTAATCATCAATATTAGATTCTTTATTATATTAGGTTCTTTCCAAATTATATATTAGATTATAACATATTTTATCAGATATGTATTATTTGTTATATTTACATTTAAATCAGCAACATAGCGTATAATTCTATCGACTGAGGGGTCATGGGCTCAATTCCTGAACTGGTGTTTCTGGCCAGACCTTGGATATATGTGACTCCATGTCAATCAGAATTTGTCAATTGATATTATTTCATTTTCCAAACAAATTGGCAACCATTATTATTTTTGACAATTTTGTCAAATTTATAGTAATAATTTTTCAAATTAATATAAGGTAAATGCATATGTATGTAAAAATTTGGCCATAGATATTACCTCGGGGCAAAATAATATAAATTTTAAAAATAAATAGTTTTAGTTTTAACGCCATTTTCATTATTCAAATAGGGTATATTAATAACTTAATTAGAAACATTTTTTAAATTACATCGTCCTCGATGGTAAATTTCGATAAAATCAAATGTCTAAACATATGTAATGTTACATACATACATATATCTATGTATATAAAACAAAAATGACTCAAATTTCAGGGACCAGACGTGTTTTCCCTACAAATGACACAATATTTTCCTCCACAGCATTCGAACAGAAAAAAAATGAGAATCACGTTTTCAAATGATCCGAAAAATGAACCGAAGTCTCCCCAGCAATTTATTATCGTGATAAAATTGGAAAAAAAAAACGAAAAAAGATCTTCTTCCAAAAGGTTTACACGATATTTCACGTATTTTATTCGATGTCCGGAGCCATTCGCTAATTTTAATAAAATGCAAAAATCATATTTTATAAAAATCCACTATAAATGCGCCTAGATATATACAATGTACATAAATATATCTGGGAGCCATCCCTCGATGCAGAATAAAGAAATATCTTCAATCGAGTTTAAAACCAAGTTTCCTATTAACGCTCGTCGAACCGAAGAAGTTTCCTGTGGCCGAGTTTTAAGAAAAGTTTGCAAAATCGAAACCTCTTTGTTTGCTTATTTTTATAGCACTATCATATATATGTATGTACGTACATTGAAACACTCTATAAAATCGTTTACAAACGAGCACGTTGCTAATAAATTTCACTTTAAAGGAAAATGCCTTTAACTATAACGACGTGAAAAACTAGTTCATTTTATCAAAGATATCTTTCTCGTTTATAATGTTTAATTGCATATTGTTTTTATCAAAAATTTAAATCAATATTTTTACAAAACCAAAATAACATCATGGTGTTTCAATTTTAAAAGCCAATGAATTTGTTTCAATCCCACATTTCATAAATTATATTATTAATAACATAATATATTTCATAAATTATATTATGTTATTAAAAATATATACTATAGCTAAAATTTGTATGCGTATTTTAAAACTCTTTGGTACATTTGAGTTGGGTAAAATCTGTCCACGCGTCTATCAGTCCGTTTGTCTGGAACGTAAAGTTTGAGAATCGATAACTCCCTTTGGAAAGATATTTAGAAAAAAAGTTCTTTCAGCGGAATGTTTGTCAGGTCAAGGAAAACACAAAATTAGATTTCTGGGTCCCGATGTTCAAATCTTTTCAATATTCTACATTGAATTCGTTTTGACGTGTATGTATGTACATCAGTTATAAATATTTTCTTTAGTAAATTACAAATATGCACAAGTGCTTTCAACGACTGACGTTTTATGTAAAACAGCACTCAGCCTTATAATAATAAAATCTTGTATAAAACCTACCCGTTTGAAAACATACATATGTATGTATGTACGTAGTATGTGTGACAGTTTTAAATGCACCTTCTATATCTCGTTTAATTTCCAACAAATAAACCTTTCAATTCTAAAATACTCAAATTAATTAAACTGACATTTTTAACAAGTATCAATTAAAAATAAAAACTGCAGGAAAAGCTTTTAAGCTGAAAAGTGCAATTTCAAGCAAAAAAATCTTGGGCACCATGATCACAATTTCAACAAGCTGGGCTGAGCACTTTCATACTCAAACTAAAGTTGACCCATTTTATTTAATTAAAATAATTTACTATATAAAAAGTAAACATTTGATCATTCAATTGAATATCTATTTTAAACATAGCATATACCTGAAACGTTTATATACTTAAAATTATGGTTTATACAAAAACCGGTTTTTAATTTAAATATTCCAAAAAAACAGAGTTTACTTATGTTTCCGATTTACTCTAATATTGGTTAATATATGTACATATATGTAAGCATATTTTTTTTCAAAATTCTTACATAAATACTTGCCGCAGAACACAATTTGAGACAGCTTGGTGTAGAATATGAGCGCAAAGAGCCACTGTTCGAAGAAGAGTATCTTCAAAAGTGACCTGAAAATCTTCATATAATATATCCATAATACATATTTACATATGCGTTCATAATAGATTTACGTGTTTGTGTGTGATGAGTCAAATAAGTATTTTCTTAAAATAATTATAGCTGTTTTATTTAAACAAATAATACATCCACATATTTTTTTTATAGGTTTTTTAGAGCTAAATACATCTAATTACAGCAAAGCCATAGATATCAGCTAACAGCTAAAAACCGCTTTTCAAATGCTGCCGATTTATCAAAAAACCGAGTTTTAAAAACGTACAATTCCTCCTTAAGATTGTCAAAAATTAATCCAAAATGTATGAAATGAGTATTAAAAAAAATTGCTTATAAATGTGACATCAATAATTTAAAATAAAATTTTCAGTGCATCCTTGTACATATGGATATTCCCTTTTAAGATCCACATCTTTCTGACGAGCTTTAATCGAGTACATCCAATGAACGACCTGAAAAGCTGTAGTAAGACGAAAACACCCATATACTCCGATAACGGTGCAATCAGCTGAAAACAGGCTACTTTGAAACGATATATTGCCGCTGAAGCTGCCGGAAATTAAAAGCCTGCGAGGCTGCCAAATTATTTTAATCAAAAACGAAAGCAGAATGAACGAAGAGGAAAGAAGGAGAACGCTTTCTTCTTCTTCTCAAAGATCAAACACCCTGCGAAATTCGCTCTATACGTAAACATTTCATAATTGAGAGACGAAATCTTTAATTGTCGCTCTGACAGAATGTTACCACCCCCATCCCTGTCTACTTCTCCTCAGCAGGGACTAACTATTGAGGCCGTTTTGAGTCGCATCAAAGTTTTAATAAAACCGCGCGTCGACAAGGGAACTTTTCCTCGAGGTATTTCCCCATTCGAGAGAATAATATGGTTACGAGAGCAGAACGTGCGGGCGAGCTTTCTCCCGCTCCTTTCATAGTTGAAGTTCATTGAAAGTGGGTACTTCAAAGCGAAATTATTATCAAAGTGCGTGCTGTACACGTGTGTTTATTCCACTCTAAAATAATCATAAAGAGATCAAAGTTTTCCAATAAATTTTACGTGCATGTGATACTTAACAGCGAACGAGACTCCAAAGCACACAGATTTTAACTGGAAATATTTAAACTTAACAAAACTTGTATCCAAATTTAAAACAATAAATGTTAAGTTTATCCACTTGTTTTTATTATTTGATACTATAATTAAAGTGTGTATAAAAGTTTTGTACAACTTTATTATACCGTTTAATAGATAACAGATATCTAAAAAAATTATTAGCATTAACAAATCTAAAACTATGTTATAAAGAATGGATATAATTTACATCTGAATGTAAATATATTTATTAGGAAATTTTAACGTAATTTTTAACGTTGCTATACATATGTACATATGTAATACTAATTGAGGCGTTATATTTGAACTGGTAGTCCAACTACCAGTTCCAAAAACACTATTTCTGTTTGACTTAATTCACAATGCAGATCAAACGTATTACAGGCCATCAGTATTTTTAAATATTGTTGAACACTAAACGTTTTGCGACATATTTCTCGAAATGAAGAAAAGTGGATTTATTCCACATTCAATTTCATATAACGACTCAATTGTATTATATCAAAGACTGACTTATACTTAATTATTTAAAAATTACAAAAGTTGATTATTCAACTAGTATTAAAAGCTGTAGATAAAAAATAGCTTTTATCTACAGCTATCAGAGTTGTATAAAACCAAAAATATAGCTTTCATATTTTTAATTTTTTTGAAACTTAATAAAACGTTGAAGATTGTTTTGAAAATTTAGAGAGGAATTTCATCAATTAAAGCAGCTGAATACATTTTTGATTAAGATATACTAATTCAATTTTAATAGATAACACTGTTCGACAAATGAGGACTTTTTTTTTTGTTCATAGATTAGATATGACTTTTCTTATAGAACTATGCCCAGTGAACACGAATCTGGTAATAAAAAATGTTGATTGACTCGATATTCGGAGATATGTGTGTTTTTTAAATCGCGCGATTTTGCTATATCTTGGTGTCGTTCGGTCGATGTCTGGCTTACCTCGATAAAATAAACGAATTTTTGTTATTAATCCACAAGAATAGTCAAAATCTGATTTTTCTAAGTGGAATTTTATTTAATTCCCATATAAAGACAATATAATATATATTATCCCTATTAATTTAATTCAGATTCGTGTAAATACGAGTAAATACTAGTACGAGCTTTTAGCTCGCAATTTTACCGATTTAAAATTCAGCACACTTCCAATTAACCCTTTTAAACGAAAACAAAAAATAGTGTAGCCAAAACACTATCTTAATAAACATTTTTTAATAGAAAATACTCAATATAAAATAGTATTAACAATAGGAAAAAATCCCAAGTGAAAATACGTACTTTTAACTTTTGATTTGAATTGGACGACTACTTAATGAGATTTGAAATCTGAAAAGTACTACAAATGAAAGACAAAATACCTGAATATAGATTCCAATATTTATTTTGAACATAAAATTGATAAATTTTGAGACATCGACCGAACAACACCAAGATATAGAAAAATTGCGCGAATTAAAAAACACATATATGTGTGTATCTCCGAATCTCGAGCCAATCAACATTTTTTATTACCAGATTTGTGTTCACTGGGCATAGTTCTACAAGAAAAGTCATATCTCGTCTCTGAACCATTTTTCGTGTCGAACAGTGTAATTAGCGCTAGGCCTTTGTGAGTGTCAAACTAATCAAAGTGTACCTTTAAAGGACACACTTATATACGTATGTAGATGTATATCCGAATTCGGAAACTGAGTTTTATAACTGTCACAAAAATTTACAAAAAAAACATCGGTCTGTCTTCGGCTTAGGGTGATTTATGTGGATGCGATCAACCCTGTTGAAAGCCTTCAAATTAATTCATAGAAGACCCTTTAATCCGATTAACATATTTTCAATCGATTCATTATGATTGATGCCGCGCCAAATCCCTGAAAAATAAATCTAAAAAAAAGCAATAAAACTATCGATCACTAATACCTACTATATGTACGTACGTTGAAAAATCTTTTTATGAATTTCGAACAATGGTTTTAAAATTAGGAAAGCTGTTGGAGCGAATTTCTTCGGTAATCTATGTGAACAGTCGATAATACCTTTGCGATTTGCGAACAATGCTGTTTGTTGTCGGATATTCAGAGTTGTGGTTTTATTTTATCTTGGCTTTCGCAGAATTTCGCCGACGGATTTTCAATTTGTCGGATCAAAAATATGCAAAGTAAATAAATTGTGACGACGAAAAAAAATCTAACGTTGATGATGAATTTAAGGTGAAATCTAAGTGATGCTTAGTTCAAACATTTAAACATTGGCTTTTTTATTATACATACATATGTTCAATATTTTATTACAAAATTTTAATTAAAAATATGTTATTTCACAGATTTTTGATCTCATATATATGTATATATAAGCAAAATAAGAGGTTTTTAAATAAAGAGGCGTTCATTATGTTTAAAAACATAATAAAAACTCTTTTTTATATAAACAATAATTTTCAATACTATATTATACGCCATATTATTATTATTGAAATAGTTGATAATATAAAATATCTGGGAATTCGCATTGACCCGAGACTTCATTTTAAAGTCTATGCTGAATATATGATTAAAAAAATAGCTAGAAAAGTTGGTGTTTTATGTACATAGGTTAAGAAATATTTTAATTAGAAAAAGTAAAGTTTTACTCTATAATATGTACAATTATCTTGCCGCACGTCGTTTATTGTGCCACTTTGCTTAACATGTTCAATGGCCAAGATTTAGAAAAATACAAAAATTACAAAATAAATTGGTAGATTAAAAAGTATTAGAAGTATGTTAGATAAATTGGGATGGATGAGTATCAGAAATAGTTTAAATCTTAGTACATTGTCTTTTGTTTATAGGATAGATCATAAGTTATTTATTACTTTAAGGATTATATAATAAGAAATAGTGATATCCATAGTAATTATACTAGAAATAAGAACAATTTAGTTGTAGGTAGGTAGGTGTAGAAAAATTAGACATCTGGTGGTGATTTTCACAGGGGTGTGCTCATGTATAATTCCCTACCTGAGTGTGTCAGGTATACCGTGGATGTAATCTTGCGAGGTGCGAGGAGACACTCTGTGAGAGATAGTGCATATAAGTTTTAGTATATGTATAATTTTAGAGTTATGTAATAGTATGTATTTAATTAAAATATAAGTTGTATTAGAATGAGCTAATTAGCTAAAATTATATGAATAAAGAAATAAAATAAATATGCTCAGTCGCAAGTTATTATAGGATACTTGGCTGTGGATTTTAAATTGCAATGTTTTAAAATATTTCTACAGCGTTTGAAGACAGATTGTAGATTATTAAAATTCCGTTAAAACGCCTCACAAGAGTCATTTTTTGATATTAAAAAGCTGAAACACGTTATTGATTTAGTTGATGAAAAAATTGTTTGAAAATTAAAAGCATTCCAGCCTGATGAATGCTTTTTAAAGCGTTATAAAAAATTTTATCAAATTTAAAATTGATTTCGATATTTTTCAATTATCTACATATTCAATTGTTTACCATAACTTTCCGAGAATTGATCACGATATCATTTTTGACGTACAGCAACATTTTGAGCACCAAAAAAATCAATACAAGCAGAATCGGCATATCGTTGAATTGCAGCCAAAAGATATCCATCCGATCGTAGATATAATTTCACTGTGTTTGACATTCGAAATGATATTTCATGGTTTTGTTTTGTTTTTTTTTTGATTGAGACATTATACAGAAGTAGACATTTAATATAACAATAGATATTTTGTGTAATATAACACAACGGTACCTTTTTGCACAAAAAAAGAAGTTTTTTTTTTATTTCCTCGTGTCTTTTCATTTTTACATATACATACATAGGTAAAAGAGAAAACTCATCATACGATACCTTTTTAACAGTCGATGAAAATTCACACGAAAAAAAACGTGTTTTCTTGAATAATAAACCTGTCGAGTTTATGATGATGTGGGTAAAATCGAAATGCGATAAAAGCCTCGTCATCACTATCGAAATCTATGATCCGTGAAAATCTCCCTATTTTTATATATCAGACATGACAAAAAATTACTTTCATATGTCCGTTTCATTTTATTTAAATTATTTCCTTAAGCTTTTCAATAAAAAAATAATTTTAATCAATAGAATGACATATTCGTACAATCCCATTCATTATGAAGATGTAATTTAACAAGAGCATTTTATCTATTTATTGCCAAGGTTTTGTCAGATATGATTAGAATAATAATTTGAAATAAATTCCAATATTGAAGACTGGACATATCAAAATCAAAGTACCGTCGGTTAAATTGATTCGAAATTCACATTGCTTTTATAAATAACTAAATGGACATATCATTGCATGAAAAAACCGATTTCAAAGCCATACAATATTTCCCGAGGCACTCTATAGCGGAAAATCCACAATTTCCTGGCAGATTTTCGTCAAATAAAATCCTGAAATTGAATCCCCAGGTGGAATTCGCAGTATACATACACTGACAAACCAAAATATTTACTCGCAGTCTCGAAAATAAGTCTATCTTAGCTCTCAGCATTTCGCATAATCTTTTACTGTAGCAATTTTCGGGTCCATCTGACCCCCTCATTTCCAATTCCAATCCCTTCACTTACTTCCTCAATACCCTGGCTTTTTGTTATACGGGCTTTTCATACAAATGTTTCACTCTCTTTCTTACTTTAATACTGAATGTTGAAACCACGCTCCGAAGCAATACGTCATTATTAGCGAGATGCATTGATCGAAAGCCTTTTCCGTCCGGACAGCGAACGATATTGGATTTCCATATATAAAACATACATATGTATATTCTATTGACAAAAGTTTAAAAACCATACACCTCATATAATCAATTTTTCAACAATAAAGTTCTCATTTTAAACCGAACTATAAAAAATATATCAAATGCTTTATCAAATGCAAAGGTATAATTTCAAATATCAAATTTTTGTTTTTCATTGAAAGTGGTTTTCCAAACATAATATAATTTTTCATATAAATTAAAAATTAGTGCAATCGACAATCACATCCACATATGTGAATAAAGACAATATTTTATTCCGGAAAAATTTGGCGTAAGTATGATAGAGTTTTATATAATTTCCCGCATTAGAACACGATTTCGTTGAGCCACATAATAAGATTATACCCGAAAGCTTGATGATGTTTGAGAAAGTAAGATGGTAGCTCATAATACCGTCATCAATCTTCGACAAAGTCAACACGCTTTTTCACAAAAAAATAATCAATCGCATTATCCTCTGAATGAACCGATAAAAAAATAATAGACACCCTAATATCATTCATCAGCTATTATGTGAGTACTATTTACACACTCAGTGGCTTAAAAATATCCATTATATAGATAGAAACAATCTATTTTATTACACAATCGAGATAGATGAAATTTTCGCACGAATAAATCGTTATTCCTTGTATGTACATACATATGTATGTAGTTATATTGGTTCAATTCTGATTGATAGTTTGACAATTCGTTTTAAAAATTTTGAAGATGTTTCTTCCTTAATAATTTTTCTATTCTATGGTGTGTGCCGTGGTACCAAAATATTAAAATTAAATATTTGTTCTCGCAATATACAGTTACGTTATAAACTAACCAAACATACCTATACACAAATTCCGCAATATTAGTATTTATATTTTTAATTATCGTTCATTTCCGTATTTTTTTTTCTTTAGATATTATTGCGAGAGGAAATTTTGACCTTGCCGAAATTGATGCCACTTCTTGAAAATATACGAAACAAAAATTCTCCAGTTTGTTTTCGTTATGGAAATTGATCGAAATTGAGATTTGTGCACGATATTCATGAGAATTTCGTATGAAATCTATAGGCTTGTATAAAATCGTATACAAGTAAACACAAAATATTATTCATTTACAAGTTATACTGCGTATATGTACATATGTATAATATATTATAAATGTGTTTACTTTTAATAACAAAGATATCATATAACACTGCAATAACGTATCTGCATTATAAAATCGCGATGCACCAACAAAAATATGCCAACAGGAGGTGTAGTATGTAATATAATCTGAATATGTACATGACGTATTCATATTACATAAAAATATGAATCGAAGATCTTCAATTTTTATGTTTATTAATAAATATTAATGAAGCGTGATTTCATCCGAATAATTTTTATATTATTTGAAAAAAATAAACGCATTTAAAATGCAACATTAAACAACAAAACAAGTAACTTCAAATTTAAAACTATGAACTAAAATTTATATGGAATCACAAACTTAACATGAAAAGTGTGATTTTTTTTTATTTCACTTTTATATATATTTTTTTTCAATTCATTTTGTCCCCAAATCGACACAATCCAAACGTGAATGTATCTATGTATATTGTACATATGTATGTACATCTAAATCAGCGAACTTTGGAATTAGGAAACAGCTTGAGTTGGAAAATAAGTTGTATATCCGGGTGAATCATTAAATAATAATGTAATTCTTTTTTAAATATATTTGCACTTCCACAGGCTCATTAAAGTTTGTGAAAACCATTTTTTTTATTTAAACACCACTTTAGTACTTTATTACTTTTTTCAATCATCTTATCATATAAATTGAATAATTTTAAATTAAAAATACCTGGGATGCTTTTACATTAAAAATACTTGGGATACATATATGGGATGCTTTTTCACATTGCCTAGGTAAAAAAACTACGTGAAAAACGATGTTTAAGGAACATCAATAATGGACTGAACACGCGCCGAGGTACGTTTAGTGCTGGCGTTTGAGGTACGCGCGACAAATTTTAATTTTTTTCTTTCTTACCTTAGTTATGCGAAAAAAACATCTTATGTGAAGTTTTTTAATGTAAAATTATTCCGTTTATATGATATTGAAGTGAGTAAAAAAAATAAAATACCACGGCGTATGATGAAATTTAAAATAACGAAAATCGGTAAATATACTATTTTCACAAACTGAAAAGGTCTGGCGGCAGTCCATTTTTTTTTATTCGATCTTTTCTAACTTAAGCTGTTTTAAAATTTTATACATATGTATGTACCATGTATAAATTTATATTTCTTTTGTTTGTCATAAATAGACAATGCTGACAGTAAAGAGTAAGTATGAGCCAATTTCTGAAGAAAACACCATTAAGAAACCATTGACTTACATATATGTAGATGTCATAAGTAGATGTAGGACCGGAAGCGTGCTTTTTCTAGAAAATAGGGCATTTTAGGTCTATATTCCAGGAAACAGGGCAAACTACAAAGCTAGAGAGTATAAAAAAAGGTTCATCATAAAAATGAACAAAGTACGGCGAACAATGAAAAAAGAACGGCGCAAAGTTGGTCCGCTCTTTAGTCATAACTAAAGCCCGGACCCAGAGGGTGCCGCGTATTGTTCAAATGTTGTAAATGCATTGTTAAAGGTTTGCCGAACCTTTTTTACAAGGGATTTACAACAATGGAACAATGAGCGGCACCTTGGCTATCCTACTCATAATACAAACCAGCAATGCCACAGAAATACTTCAACCCATACAACGTGATTTTTTTCAAACAAGGTCTAACCGATGTACGAATGAATGTATCTATATATATTTAAATGCGATAAATAAAAGTCAGAAATATTGCCAGAAAGTTGTGTATATATTTTTCCTTTGTAAAAATGTATCTATTCAGATCCAATTCCAATAATAAAATACATATATCCATGTACACATATACATAGGTAATAGTTGTAAAAGAAAAATTCAACTGACCTGATTGATCAGTTTCAGCTGCAGCAGCCGCTGCATCCTCGCCAACTTCAGCAGGCAGATCATGCTGATCTTGCTGATGTTGAATCGGTGTGCACGTGTCGTTTTGTGTTGGGCACGTGTGTTCGTGTTGCATGGCGGCTGTACGACCGCGCGCTCTGCGCCGCCAGTCACGACTGTCGACAACACTGGACCTCCTACCCCACCACCCACTCGCCACCCACCCCCAAATAAGGGGACGCGACACCCCACGTCACTCTATATTCATATTATCATTATACACGGCCATATCAAATCAGTCGTGAGCTGTAGAAATTTTTGAAAATTCGATCGGCCGGAAGTGCCTCTGAATTGCTAAAAGGTTCGCTCAAATATTCATACAATACAGCTCACTAGTTGAACGATCATTTACCAGTAGAGAGGTTGTGAGTTCAAATCGAGTACGTCTGCCACTACTGAAAGGATTTGAATGGTTATTAAATACAGATCGGCCAGCTCCTGCTAGTTGCCAATTAGTCTAGCAAAATTTTTGCAACTGATCTTTTAAAAGCTATTTTATTTATTATTTATTATTATTATTATTTTTCATTGCTATCATTACTATAACTGTTATCAATATTATTATAATTCCTTATCTCTTTTTGTAATTATATTAATATCAAAGCTTTTACTTTATCTATGTACGTAGTAACCATAGATGAAGTTTTGTGATCGTGCGAAAATTCAAACTCGAGATTTTGACTCATTCAAACTCACAATGGATCACTGATCACGTTTTCATGATCTAGAAAAAAATTGTGTGTGTGTCTGTATATTTTGGGGATTTTTTTAACACCGCTCGTCCTATCAAACTGAAATTAAGCATCGGTTACTGAAATTCTTATCGATACGACGTTAAGTTTTTAAGTTGACCGTAAATGGTATCTCCCCTTATAGGTGTCTAATACCTCCCAAGTTTTTAAATTCAATTATCTCCCAAATCGCCAACTGAATCGAACTGAAATTTTTTCACATGTAATAAAAGTTATAAATTTTATAACCTAATTTTTTTTTAAATATTTTTATCTGAACCGGAAGTAATATATTTTATTCTAGAGAATCAAAGTTTTAGTAGTTCAACAGTAGTTCTACGCTTTGATAATTTTTATTAAATAGTTTTTCCAACTAAATGATACTTTTTTAGAGATTTGTTTTTTGAATTGGCAATTTTTTTTCCAGCAATAGCCAATTTGATAGTTGAAATTTCACAATGAAAAGACTACGTCAGAACAACGCTTGCAATGTTTGTAAGTATATTTTGATCACTTGCATCTTCCATTGATGCTAATGTTATGTATCTCAATAAGGCTATTTATAGTCATATTTCAGTTTGTAGAGCTTATTAATGAAGTTTCCAGAAATCGAACTACCACACAATTCGAATAATATTAAATTTCTATTAAAATAATATTTTAATTTTGAACTTTATTCAATTTATATTACAGCTTTTGATACGGTTCAATGTGATCAAGGTTTTATCATAAACTAGTGGTTTTACCCGGCTTCTCTCGGTATTTGTAATATAAACCGCTTAAACATGGCAAATCTAATAGTAAAAGTTTGATTAAATTTTTTAATTAAATTAAATTTAAATTTGTTTGAACATTCGTTTGGTTTTTTTATTAAATTGAACGTCACGGATTTTACGAACAAAACAAATAAACATACATACATATGCAGTCTCTTTCGAAATTATATATTAGATTACAATATAATACTATCCTTTATCGTCATTTTGATATACACAGTTTTCAACTTCTGGCATTTTCATATCCAGAATTTATCCTTTCGAGATTGAAACGTAGTGTTCCGACTTTTGTAATGACGTGTGGCAAACAGTCTTATTAACTGATTGTCGATTGGCATTATTGACGAGTTGGCATTAGTGTCGGCCCAAGCGGAAATACGCGACGGTCGACAGAGTCACCGAGTAGACGGCGTACGGACAGCTTGTGTTCCGTACGCTCCGCTGGCCCACCACGTGCAAATTTTACATTTCAATAAACTACATCAAACCATTATCGAAGTCTTTTCCATGATGGTCACTTCGAACCGGACACCAGTAACCTAGGCCACAACACCAAACGGACAAACCAATAGGAAAAAACGTGGTCGAGAAAAAATGGATGTCAATTAAGAAATCGGTATCGTTCCTTTGTTACTATCCATACCTTTCCAATACTAATAACATGTTTGCTTCTATTTCAGCAATATATTGATTGATGTACAGAGGTACATGACCGCGTGATTGACGCAGAAAATATATAAATAAAAACATAACCTACAAAGACGCATGGGACACAGAGGTAATCCAAAATTATCGGAACGATCACATAAACATCGTAAAGGATATTCAAGTAAGTGAATGTATTCAATCTCAGGCAATCTGTTCAAAAGGCAATCATGTGGGTAGGTCAGTTTTTAAAATATGTTTTAAAGTATAACAATTAATTAACGCGATTGTATAAAATAATATCGCGCTACGAAGGAAGGTTTCATCGGTCGCATCGAATTTCGTATTAAAAGTGTAAAATCAGATGTAGTGTAAAATTAGCAAAGCACGTGGGGAATTATACTTGTAGCCCCAAAGTGGCTTAAACCAAGTACATACCGGTATATTCATATCGGTAGATCTTTGTTTCTTAATGTGTGTAGAAACACCCTCCCCCCCCCCCCCTTCCACGATAAATGTGGAATTATACTTGTAGCCCCAAAGTGGCTTAAACCAAGTACATACCGGTATATTCATATCGGTAGATCTTTGTTTCTTAATGTGTGTAGAAACACCCTCCTCCCCCCCCCCCCCTTCCACGATAAATGTGGAATTATACTTGTAGCCCCAAAGTGGCTTAAACCAAGTACATACCGGTATATGCATATCGGTAGATCTTTGTTTCTTAATGTGTGTAGAAACACCCTCCCCCCCCCCCCCTTCCACGATAAATGTGGAATTACACTTGTAGCCCCAAAGTGGATTAAATCAAGTACATACCGGCATATTCATACATCGGTAGATCTCTTTGTTTCATAATGTGTGATGAAACAGTGGTGATTTAAAATAAATCACAAGACTTGTAGCCCCAAAGTGGTTTAAATCAAGCACCCACCAATTTAGGGTTGTAATTTCTTCCAAAATATGTTGGATAGATTCTGGTGATAATAGTTAAAGTAGAATATTAAGATTCACGGTTAATCATTGAATATTATTACCTTATCTCTACGAATAGTTCAATTGACAGCTATAGTAGAGAACAACTGTATTTATGAGACGAAATAGTGCAACTTTCTGAAACAAATGTCAAGTGCTGAAAACGAGGAAATAGAAGCTTCGACTTCCAAGTCGCATAAAGGTCGAAATCCAACTAGGGACGTAGAACCTATTAGAGACAGGTCAAGCTCTAGAATACATCAGACTCGAAGTCAGACTCAATCGATAGAAATATTAGCGAAGGAAAATAAAGTAGAAGTTATAATGACGTCAATAGAATTAAGGTATTCAGGCGCGGTACAAAGACTAAAAGGAAAAATAGATAAATCCTCCGAATTAGATGAAGGACAGTATCAAACCATTAAAGAAGCATACGATTATGTCCGAAAACTCCATTACGAATATTTAGATAACCTTACAGACATACCGAAAGCGGCCAAAATAGACGAAGAGTACGATGCAATTACAATAACAGTTAAAAATCTTAAAGCAGCATTAGATTGCCAATCCTTTCAAGATAGTAAACTAAAGGTAGAGCAAGCAACAATTAAATTTGCTAGAGATAAGTTACCGACGTTAACCATTCCCACATTTCAGGGAGATCCATCTGAATGGCAATCGTTTCAACAAGCTTTTAAGAATATAATAGGAAACAAAACGGAATATTCGAATGTCACGAAATTGCAATATTTGCATCAATCCTTAATCGGTCCCGCTTTGGCAGCTGTATCAGGTTTAGATATTAGCTCAGACAATTACGAAATAGCTTGGAGTATTTTAGACAAGCAATATAATTTACCAAGACTTAATCTCAAAACTAGGATTAATTCACTTTGTGACTTAAAATTAATCACAAGAGAATCACATATCGAATTGAGAAATCTATTGAATCAGGTAACAGTGTGTATTAAAAACATTGAATCGTTGGGTTACGCGAGAGAAATTTTAGATCCATGGGTAACATGTTTAGTTCTAAGGAAATTACCTTTTAATATAGTAAGAGACTGGGAAATATCGCTGGTTAGCAGAGAAATGCCACCATATGAAAGTTTAGAGACATTCTTGCAGAATAGATGTAATGTATTACAATCTACTGCATCTGTAACTACGGTGAAGGAATTCCCTCATAGTCGTCAAAGAATCATGAGAACTCATGTCGCGAACAAAAACCCATCAAGTAAGGTAAACGCATGCGCATTCTGTCGAAATAATCATTTCATAGGCAAATGTGATAAATTCAAAGCAAAATCCAGTATGGAAAGAAATGAATTCGTTAAATCTAATAACATGTGTTTTAAATGTTTAAATTCATCGCATAAGATAACAAATTGCAAGTCTAACTATAATTGCTTAAGGTGCAAACAAAACCATCACACTTTGTTGCATCAGGACGATACATTTAGTTCCAATAATACGGGAAGGAAGTCAATTAATGCTCATTCTACTCATTTCTCTCAAAGGGAGATAATTTTACCGACGGTACAAGTAGACATTATAACGTCCAATGGAACGGTCGTTAAGGGTCGCACATTATTAGATTCCGGCTCACAAGTCAACTATGTTACCACATCTTTCGCTAAGAAGAATAACTTCAAATTAGAGAAAATCTCTCAAAAAATTGTAGGTATCGCTAATCAAGAAAGTAGCATTCGTCACATCACCAAGGTGACCATAAGGTCTTCAACCACTAATTACTCAACCAAAGTGTTGTGTTTGGTATTACCAGAAATTACTGGCGAAATTCCAACTGTGAAACTGGATCAACAGTTAATTTCAATACCAGCGGGAATCAAGTTATCAGATCCCCTTTGGAATAAACCGACGCCAATCGATTTCTTGCTCGGCGCCGAGATTTGCGTTCATGCTATGAAAGCAGGAACCATCCAGTTAGGAAAAGGTATGCCTATCTTAAAGGATACCGAATTCGGATGGACAATAGTTGGTCCATATCCCGAAGTAAATAATGCTCCAGGGAAGAGCCACATAGGCTTAAGTCAATTAGACAGTCACATTCAAAACTTTTGGATGATCGACCAGGTTCCTATGGTAAAACATCAATCTCTTGAGGAGAAAAGATGTGAGGAACATTTCCAAGCACACACATCACGAGATAAAAACGGTAGATTTTGTGTAGCTTTACCATATAAAAATTCCCCGGTAGTATTAGGAAGTTCATTGCACATTGCGGAGAAAAGACACAAAACTTTGGAAAGACGTTTTTTAGCCAATAATAATTTAAAAATGGAATACAATAAAGTTTTAGAAGAGTACATAAATTTAGGACATATGTCAGAGTGTGAACCTCCGGAGGCACATGAGGTTCATTGTTATTTACCTCATCACGTCGTGGTTAAGGAGTCTAGCCTTACCACTAAATATCGTGTAGTTTTTGATGCGTCCGCAAAGACAACGTCTAATATCTCACTAAATAATATTTTGATGGTGGGACCTAGTGTCCAATCAGATTTGTTAAGTTTACTACTCAACTTTCGACTCCATAAATACGTGATTACTGCGGATATTAAGCAGATGTACCGACAGATTCAAATAGCAGAGAAAAATAAAAATGTACAACGAATCATTTGGCGAACAGATCCCCAGAGTAAATTCAAGCATTACAAGCTTAATACAGTAACATTCGGAACTGCTTCAGCCCCATTTTTAGCTACTAGATGTCTAAATCAGTTAGCAGAGGAGAATAGAAACAAATATCCCATCGCTAGTAAAGTGATCGAACGTGATTTTTATGTTGATGATTTGCTCACGGGAACTAATACTATTGAAGCTGGTAAATTATTAAAGGTTCAACTGGAAACCATATTATTATCAGCCGGTATGCCCTTAAGCAAATGGACATCGAACAACTCCGATATAATCACGGATGTTAAAGCTGACGATTGTTCAGATTTTAACTTCTCTAACGAATCACACAAAACTTTAGGTTTATTTTGGAAACCGCGGGAAGACGTTTTTGTATTTAAGGTTCAAACCGAAGTCGAGACTGAAAATATAACAAAAAGAAACTTTTTATCAGTAATTAGTCAGATCTTCGACCCATTAGGACTATTATCTCCATTGTTAATTAATTATAAGATATTAATGCAATCTGTCTGGCAACAAACCATTGGTTGGGATGAATTCATTCCTCAGACAATCTTCAAAAAATGGAAAGATTGTCAATTATCCAATACAGTCATGAAACTTTATAAAATTCCTAGATTGATAATACTAAATAATGTCATTAATATACAGGCACACGGATTTTGTGACGCATCCGAGAAAGCTTATGGTGCTTGTATTTATGTAAAATGTACTGATCAATTGGGAAATTCCAAATGTCATCTTGTGTGTTCTCGTTCGAGAGTCGCTCCGCTCAGTTTTGTAACTATTCCGCGTTTAGAGCTGTGCTCCGCTATGTTATTATCAAAGTTAATGAAGTCAACAATAGACCAATTAACAATTCATATTAATGAAAAATATTATTGGACGGATTCAACCGTCGCATTGCATTGGATTAGAGGAGAGTCATGTAAATGGACCACCTTCGTTGCCAATCGAGTGGCCGAAATCCAATCAATATCTCAACCCATTGAGTGGTACCATGTCTCCTCTACAGACAATCCAGCAGATTTAATTTCTCGAGGGACTCAACCATCAGAATTAAATCATAATTCGTTATGGTGGGACGGCCCTAGTTGGTTGAAATTAGACGAATCACGATGGCCTCGAAGACCTCCTGAGATCACAATAGATCTTCCAGAGAGAAGGGTAGTCACTAACGCTACCCTTGTGAGGGAAAATAATTGGATAGATAAACATTCTCATCTTCCAAGACTCCTTCGAGTTTTATCATATGTTCGTCGGCCACTAAGGAATAAACAATTAAACGTTAAAGAAAATAACGAACCGTCCGCTTTAGAATTAAAAGATGCTTTAAATAATTTGATAAGGTTATCGCAAATGGAATCATTTCCATTGGAATATCGTTTGCTGAGCAAGGGACATCCAATTCCCAGTAGCAGTAAATTAGCTAAATTGTCCCCTCTATTCCACGAGAATTTAATTTGTGTTGGAAGTAGACTTCCTCTGGGAACAACTCTATCAACGTCACCCATTATCTTGTCAAATAAGCATAAACTTACACACATGATTGTCCGAGATGCGCACTTGAAATATATTCACTTGGGTACTCAAGCCTTACTATCGTTATTGCGGCAGACCTATTGGCCATTGGCCGGACATAATACTGTCAAAGGAGTGGTGCGTTCATGTGTCATTTGTTTCAGAAATAAACCACTGTCACACAATAGATTAATGGGATTACTCCCGCTTGAACGTACCACTGCGAATTTTCCTTTCAGTCATGTGGGGATAGATTTCGCAGGACCTTTTCCTGTGAAGAGTGGTTGCAATAAGAATTCTAAGATAATTAAGGGTTACGTTTGTGTCTTTGTGTGTTTTTCCAGTAAGGCAGTTCACTTGGAACTTGTCGGAGACTTAACGAGTTCAAATTTCTTAAATTGTTTAAGAAGATTCGTAGCCAGACGTGGCAGGCCCAATACGATATATTCCGACAATGCTACTAATTTTGTCGGTGCAAGTCGTGAACTCGTTAATTTAGTAAAATTAATTTACGAACGTCCTCATGAGGAGAAGCTACTACGGTATGTAGCCTCCGAAGGGATTCGTTGGAAGTTTAACCCGCCAAGGGCGCCTCACATGGGAGGGCTGTGGGAAGCAGCGGTTAAATCCATGAAGATTCATTTAAACAAGGTGTTAAAGGCCACCACCTTAAATTTCGAATCATTTTGTACGGTATTGACTCAAATAGAAGCTTGCATGAATTCCCGTCCTCTTAGTCCCTTGTCTTCGGATCCACTAGACCTTTTACCCCTCACACCTGGACATTTCTTAATTGGCAGATCCTTACTCGCTCTTCCAATGGAGGTTAAATATAACACTAATGTCCATGCCAATCTGCTTCAGATACAATTGACCACAGCAGCATTTTGGAAACGTTGGTCGGCGGAATATTTACATTCTTTGCAGTTACGACACAAATGGAAGAAGGACTCGAGCAACAATCTGAGTGTGGGTCAAATGGTCCTGTTAAAGGAGGAACACATGCTGCCAACCCGATGGGTCTTGGGTCGAGTCACTAAATTGTATCCCGGACCAGATGGCAGAGTTCGAGTCGTCGACGTCTTTACTGCCAGCGGAGAGTTTCGTCGGTCCAGTCATCTAGTGGCGCCATTGCCGATTCTACCACAAGGACCACTTGACAGGAAGGAAGATCAGCAAGAGGGAGGAGAAACAGCAGCTTCAATTCCGTCAACTTCGGTAGCTTAGTTTAACCCGAAGACACTACCCCCAACTCATATTACTTATTAGATGTAATCATGAGTTTAAATCAGTCAATGTTAATAGTAGTACTCCGTAATTCACTTTAATTGTGGTGTGTATAATTTAAGCTATTTTCATTTTAACATTCGGCAGTATATATCTCCGAATTTAATCTAATCATTTTGTCTTTATAATATAAGACTTGTCTCATGTCATCACTCGGAAGGATTATATCCGAGTTTAAAATAAACTGTTCAAATTTGACAGTTAAAATTAGATTCATGATTTGTTAATGTTAGTCTCCAAGCCACACTTAATGGAGCATCTTAAATTATTTCATGTCTACTTAATTATAACCTGCCGGGAGTCATCCGCAGGTCTTATGTTTCTTGTTATGAAAACATAAGTTAACTCTTACTGTTTATAGTATTTATGTGAATCATAGAATAAGTAAATATTATAATACTGAACATTTCGATGTAACGTAGAGACATCTATAATCATAGTTCGCCTTCATTTCCTGCTTGTAGGAATGAATGAATGACTTTCCAATTTACTTTTAATTTAGCAATGTTTGTGCTACTTGTTGATGAAATCAAGTTAACTTAGGAGCATTACACTCACTAATCAAGTTTAGTTGATCGGTAATAGCTGATCTGTCTTGACAACTGTAACAGTGTCAACATTGTATTGTCTAAGTTAACATCAAGATGAGGAATGCTTAAGTTTTAAACCATATACAGTCCACTCTCTCTTCTTTAAAGTAAACTTATCTTGTAATGCTTATTCACAGCTTCAAAGGAGATTTCAAAAATTTTAATGTAAAGAGAAACAACATTCACCAGAGGTATACCTATAAGTTGAAATATTACTGAACCAATAAATTGATTTTATCCTCACACTGGATGAGGCAAAGGTTTCATTATTCACCCTCTATTTAATTATTTTAAGAGCTATGATTTATTGTAAACGACTCGTCAGTAATGCTGTAACTCTGTAGAATAACTGTATTGTTCAACAGTTTTCCTATGTGGGACTATGTTCCGACTTTTGTAATGACGTGTGGCAAACAGTCTTATTAACTGATTGTCGATTGGCATTATTGACGAGTTGGCATTAGTGTCGGCCCAAGCGGAAATACGCGACGGTCGACAGAGTTCGAGCAGACGGCGTACGGACAACTTGTGTTCCGTACGCTCCGCTGAACCACCACGTGCAAATTTTACATTTCAATAAACTACATCAAACCATTATCGAAGTCTTTTCCACGTAGTATTTAACCCTCGAAACAGCAAATTTCCTAGCCTTATTAGTATTGTAAACCTCAACAAATGGTGTTCCATTATTCTTTTATTTCTGCCACTTACAGAAAACAGTAGAAAAACATTTTTCCAGAGAAGATTACATTAACTACTACATACATATATACCTATGTACATATATACAATCGTTATCTTAATATTTCAACAATACAATTCCAATATCGTATCGTAATGGTACATCAATTAAAATTTAAACCAACGCTAATTGCTTCAGTTAAATTTATAATCCGATCAATCACTATTCCTCTTATCTAACCAATTAGCTGCTAATTGTATAGGCATACGTCTAGTTTGTACGAATCAATTTTGCTAAGTGGTTAGCATCAATATGAACGAAGTGCACTTAATTCTACACCCAATTTCATAACCCACTCGATATTTTATTTCACAAATAAACGCTAAAATTTTGTACACTTAATAAAATAATCAGTGGCCTGTTGCCGTCTTAGTTAAGTTACACTCAAATTATTATATATTATATGTATATATGCTAAATGTATTCAATCGCTGAAAACATACAATATCTTATCATATATAATATAATACATCGTGCACTTATCATTGATTGTATAAAGGATTTGATACCATCCAATCGATAGTTTATACACATAGATATTAAGGGACGTAAGCCGGTAAAACAGTTCGTACTATTTTGTTTAAAAATACAATAAACGTACTACAGGTTACCATTATTTTTAAATATTGCTAAACGTGAAATATAATAATTAATGCTTTGCGAAATATTTATAGTACTCCAAATTAAAAAAAGTGAAACTATGCTACATTCAAATATAACGGCTCAAATATGTATGTACGACGTTGCATTTTATTCAAAGGTTAAATAATTGCATAGCTTTAAATTATTTATTGTTTATCGATTTGCAAACTCATCGCTGCTGAAACTATTACATATATGTACTTGCGACTGCAAGTCAGCGATAATACAAACACCATATTAAAAGCTCCACTACGAAGACAAAGCACACAGTGTTATATTTTTCGATAATTCCATATACTGTCACGTTGTATACAATACAATGAGTAATATGTTACTATAAAAATTCAAATTCATATTATATACAAACATATGTAAACTGGAGTGTTCTTCATTTTGCGGAAAATTTGTATGTGTATGTGTGTTTTTTTTTGTTTCTAATACGTCATTTGTTTAATATGTATGTATGTATAATATTAGTATTTGTAATCCATTTAGTGATACATTATAATGACGAAGTATACAAAATTATCAATGTTTCGGAAGTATACAAAAACACAATCAAATTCGGAATCTATTGTGGGAATAAATTTACAGTTGGTGTTTTATAAAGATTCATTTAATCCATCGTTTTCACAACTTTGCATATTTCCTTTGTAAACATCATTGTAATTAGCAATAGTTTAGTTTATGTACGGAAATAAATACATATATTTTTTTTATGTACCTTATATGTACTGTAACTCATAAGGTCAAGTAATTTTTACTCTAACAAAACACCATTCTTATTTTATTCAACGATACATAATTCCTATATTGTAAACTAGCTTATACTATAAAATCGTATATATAAATATATGTTTGTCAAATTTGTTTCGAAATCAAGACCAGCGATATTGCCGAGCTTTTTACATCACCTAAATCTGGCCAAAAAATTACAGTGGAATTCGTTTCCTCGTTGGAATATCTCATTTAGGGGGTTGAATTATACTTTTGCACAACTTTGACGCAACTCAAATACTGAGGACCGGCCGTACATAAATAGGTCATAAGGCCAAGTGATTTTTAGTCTTACAAAATATCATTCTTACTCGTATATAATACATACATAGCCAGCAGCACATCTTGGTGATTGCGTCACCGAAAGGTTGCCAGGTTCGATCCCGTGAATTGACCTCGATTGAAAAGAATTTATTCCGAGTATTTCTGTAATTTTTCTGGTCAGACTTGGATATTTGTGGCTTCAAGTCGTTTTTTTCCTATCAGAGTGTGCCAATTTATCTGATTTCATTATTGAAATGATTCCTTATCAAATTGACAAAAAACCATCCTACCTACTATTTGAATATGATTTCAAATTTATAATATTTATTTACATAAGAAAAACATCGTCGATCAATGTGTTTTGCCAGTGATGATGTATGGATGTGAAACTTGAACATTGAACACCAAGTTCCTACACAAAGTCCAATGCACTCAAAGAAGAACAGAATGTTGTATGCTTGGCATAACGAGGAAAGACAGGAAACGGTATGCGTGGGTGAGAAGTATGATAAGACTAGTAAATATAGTGGATAGAGTGAAGAGATTTAAATGGCATAGGGCGGGCCACATGGCTAGAAAAGTGGACAAAAGATGAACAAAATAAGTACTAGAATGGTACCCGAGAGAATGCAAAATGGTAAAAGAAATACCTCAGTGAAGATGAGTAGATTAAATTAGGAAAATGTGTGGGGTGCGATAGATAAGAGTTGCGCAAAACAGAGACGAGCAGAAGCGTGTTGGAGAAGCCTTCATCCATCAGTGTATGGTGAATGGCTGTAGATTATGATGATGATGATATATAAAAGATTAATACCATGAGTGTCACCTAAGGTTAAAAGCCGTAACGATGTCATGGGAGAATATAAATTAAATTAATATAATTTTATATTTTATAAGGCAAAAAAATACAATGCGATGGGTCTTCACGTTGGGAAAACTCATTTAGGTGATTGAATTACCATTTAAACCAGTAAGACATCACGTGAACGCTGTATTTGATCTTACTCACACACAATTAAGGCTGAGTGCAAGCAGAATGCAAGATGAAACCCACATTAATACAATAGCCTCGTCGGTGCTAAGATTCGAGGAACTCAACCATGGTACAAAATGTTATGCAAATAAATCATATCAAGCCTCATTATCGAGCTAAGCTCTGTCTTTCTGATTATATCTCCATTCCCATTAATACATATGTATGTATCATATCGTATAAATTAGGTTGTTCTACATCGAAATTGAAAAATCATGCCTTAACAATTAAAATAAGGCTTTAATAAGTGCCACAACACTAAATTCTAAGCAAAATTCACCTCATATTTAATGAATATGATCAAAGAGCGCTTGAAACGCTATGCGTTTTATTTACACGAGAGGAAGGGGTGACGGCGTCGCAGACGGCGCGCCCTCATCAGGAGCGCATCTTCTGTCAACAGGCGCTCCCCGGTCTGAACACACCCTAGGTCTACACTGCAACCACCCTATATCTACCCCCATATAGTATATAGCGAGTCTAAAGCCGCAGTGGCGTCACCCGGTACATGCTCTCACAGAAAGACTCTATAAATTATCATGATTTATACTCAACACTTGGCGGAAGAAGGGCGTAAGTGATATGTGGTTTTAAGAAAGTTTCAAATTAGGCACATCCTCATATATCATGCGGTGAAAAATTGTAACGATCGGACATATACGGAAAAAGTTATATAGTCAGATTGCTCATTGCATCAGAATTTTTTTTTATTATTTTTTTTATTTTTTACATATATACCAAGAAGGCCTTACAGGTAACTCCCAATGCGCCTTCCTGGCCAATTACAAATACAAATGCAGCATTTTTATTACAAGTCGTTGGATTACGAGACACTCGCAAATTAACGAGACATCTATGAATTGTACATAAACTTTATTGTACGTCAATCATACTTCAAATGGTGGTGACATAGTAGGTAGGAAGGATTTTTAGCCAATATTTTTTCCGGGAACCGTTTCAACAATGAAATCAGAGAAAATTGGCAAACTCTGATAGGAAACGATCAACCTGGAGTCACAAATCCAGGTCTGACCAACAGCATACTCATTATTCATTTTTTTATTCGAGGCCCGGGCCCAGGGATCTAACCCGGCGCCTTTTCGACGCTAAGCAGAAGCTTAACGACCGAGCTATGCTGCTGGCTATGTATCAATTGCCTCAAGAAAATTTACTAAATATCTATAGCGAGAATAATAGATTCAAACTATATGTATGTATGTACATATATAGAGCGTAGTTTATTCATATTTTTAATCTGTGTATGAGTACCAATTAAAAATAAAAATTGAGATGAAAATATTTTAAAATTCAATACGCGAAGTGAGCTTTTCCAATTATAGAGCAATTATCCTATTAACAGATGTTCACGAAGAGCGATCGAGCGATATTTTTAGATGTGAATCGAAGTCAATTTAAAGCTTATTATTAATTTTATATTTAAATTGAATACAAACGATACTCAATTAGATATCTAAAGCATTTGTTTTGATAACAGTGCTGCTACTGTATTAAAAAGAGTAGTTCGTGATTACAATTATATTCATTACGAAAAAGTAAATAAAACCGATAATACTGGTCATTTCATTTGAAAATTCCGATGCAAATGTTTGCAAGCCCTTGTCGTTAAGCTTCTTAGTCGATTTGTTCTACAATAGTATACATTCCGCTTTATCGTATTTATAGACGTCTTATTGGATAAATAGCCTAGTAAATATCAATCGCTGTGCTCATTCGCCCATTGAAGGTGAAGATAAAGACAAGCAAGTAATCGAATAACGAGCTGAATATTAAGCTGAAATATTTCAATGGAAAATATTGAGTAGTGACCTCACTCACCCTCCGCGTCCAACCCTCCCCACCCACAATTTCAGGTCACCACCGATGTCCAATTTTGTTTCAGTCGCTTATCTCCGGTTCTCAGGACGCGCAAATGCGACCTGATCACATTATTCCGCGCCATTCGCTTATTCGCTTAATCGCGCCAAACCGCCCGCCGACATTGGCTTGTGCGAAAAATGACCTTTCCCATTTTAAAATAATGTATTACATTCACGGGGGTGGTGCTATCACGTAGGTGACTGTGGCGTGTATCTAATCTGGGTACGAATTTTTACATCAGCTGAATAAAAATGACCGAAATGCTATGATATAAAAAGTCGTCCGGATGAAATTGAATCATTTCTGACAGTTGTTAAATGAATTAGCACTATGATTGGTAGCTTTTTACTCGATCTAATCTAAAAACATCAAATTTTGATGTAGTTATCCAATTATATGTGTTAAATCGTGTCCGGACATTTCATCGCATGGCCATTTCATCGCGGTGGCTTTTTATCGCGGGGACAACTCTCTGACAGATATCATGCAAATATTTTTTATCCACAATATTGTGGGAATTATGTAGTGAGTAATGTTGAGGAGTGATGTACAAACAGTGGTACATATGAGTGTACAGTTTTTGGGAGTTGACAGAAGTGTGACGCCAACTGACAGTTGGTAGTAGAGCCGCTGGCCGGACGGCCACCGGTAGGTGCGTACGCGCACGTTTGTATACTTTAATGTACAACAAACGTGCATTGATGGACAAAGATCGCCTTTGATTATCCCTCCCGCAATCCTCCCTATATCTTCGAATTCTACAATATTAACACTTTTATTATATTAATCAATTGTACTTTTGAAATGTATATTGAAACCGCTATTTACATATTTTTGGAGCAATGATTTTTCGAATCATACATGTATAGTAATAAAATAAACCCTCGCATACATGTATAGTAATAAAATAAACTCTTTTTTAATAAAATTAGCTATCGCAGGCGCCGGATTCTGGTATACATATAATTTTGAAAGAGACAGTATATATGTTTGTTTGTTCGTGAGTCATTTTAATAAAACATAAACAAATGAGTATTCAAATAAATTTATATAAAATAAAACTATTCAAATAAATTTAATAAAATGTTTAGTATTAGCCGGGTAAAACCACTAGTATATAATAATTTGATTGAAAAACATGAACAAAAACATAAAAACAAATATATTTTCCTTAAGATATGGGCTACATATTTATTTTCTTAAAAAGTTTCATTATTTTTTAAACCATTTAAAATATATATGCTATATTCATTCTAAATTTGTTTATTCCATAAAAACATTAAACCGAAAAATAACTACTTCAAACTCCAAATTTATTGCGATACTAATAAAATAAAATACCTCATATAAAATAAAGCTTGTTCTATTTTTACATCCATATGTACATATATTACGTATATGTGAGATATAAATACCCGTAAATATGCACGTAAATTCGTATCAAAAACATCAAAGTCCATTGAAGATATTTATCAATAAGCTGTGATGCATGAACAATAACCAAAATGAAACATTCGATGAATCATGCACTCCATATTTATTTAATCCGGTGAAGTCTATTTTTTTACAATTTTTTTATTCAATACTGAAATTCCAAGTAAAAAATAAATAAATTCGAATTGAAAACACATATTGTTTAAATCACAACAAAGCATTCAGTATGAGAGATCGTTTTTTATTAAGCACTTACACAACAAACGATCCATTCGTAATTTTAAAAAAGTCCATTCGTTCTAAAATTTACAATTTAGTTCCGCGGCGAACGCTTTTCCAAATTGAATCTAGTTTCGATTTAATTTGCGACGAGATTTTTTTTTTTGCAATCCGATGCTACGAGCGTCCATTTGAATATTGAACGATAAGCCGTCGGTACGGAAACTGCATGGCGGCTGGGAGAAATCGATTTGGATTGAAAATGCCCATCAAAGCAGAAGCCATATATTATTTCGATGGCCGATAGCTGATAATCGTCAGGTCTGTGATGAAAAGATACGAGTTTTCCAGGGGGTGCATGACACTTGATTGAAGCGCGCTGAATGCAGTGCGGGGTGGGAAAAGGGGGGGCTGTTTCCATGGTGAGAGACTTCCCCATCGCCCCCATGACAGGCCTGTCTCACCTGTCAGTTAAAACCCGTCCATTACGTCATGTTAGACACATTTTAGAGTCGACGATACCAGGAGAACACATTGCGCAGATGGTGGCTGCGCGTTGTATGGGATAAAGTGCACCATTCACTCTACATCTTGTTTTTCTATTCAAAATATTACTATTTTTAATATTTGAGCGTTCTATCTTCCACATTTAGTTTGTCAGTCTCAATTCAGGATAAAAATATTATAATGAGCTATAAAATAATACAATTCAATTAACAAACATTCTATTTTTTGATCAATTATCTTCGTATGCATATGAAGCTGTATAAGAAATATGATCAATTTGGCTTAGTCAATAATGGAAAACCGAAATTGAAATTTGTTTATACTATTTAGAATCCTCGTTTTAAAAAGGATGTTATATGTATTGAAAGGATTCAAAAATGCCTTTCGATCTAAATCGGTTTCATATGATATAAGGTTGAAATGAATAAATCTTCTCACATTAGAGCCGATTAGAACCAGATATGATTTAGTCGGAGTTTTCACATTTAAAAAAAACCCACTTCAATTCAGTATTTATGACGAACCTCCTAACGTTTGATCTCAGATCATTAAAGATTAATTTTCAAATAGTGGTTAAAATTTGGAGTAGTTTACCAAACGAATTTGTAAAATCTTTCTAAAAATAATCTTAATGACTACCTAAAATTCAATGAGTTTTTGTATTTCTTCTTTTTCGGTATATTCTTATTATTTATCGTTTTTATTATTATTTCCTTTTGATTCCTGATTTTTTTTTTATAATTGACATCATCTCCCAAGTATTTATTTTAAATGTCTCAAATTAACCATTTCTAAAACTTCATGTTTGAAATGTATGTGTGTAAATACATTGTATGTGTAGTTTAAGTTTGTATTATAAATGAAAAAGGTACTTATTTTGTCCATCTTTCGTTCATAGTGCTCGATTTGTACCCGATAAAATATCAATGGAAGGCCTTCATCCAGCAATGGATGATTGATGGCTATAAATGATGATTATATGTGTGTAAAAGTACAAAAACTCATTTTACAATATGTATTATTTAGTGATGGGTTTAATAAAGTTGATTAAAGAAAAGTGTGGTGTGCAAAAAGTTGTTTCTGTATTAAATATTTTAATAAATTCTCACTTTCGTAATACAGAATATGTATGATGTGCATAAGAAAATGAGAAAATGGCTACGAACGACACTAACGCCTCTCGCGGTCAACTTCTAAGTAATTGTTATATTTTAGTATGATCATATTTACATAGATGGCAGTACAACATATGTTTGCACGCAGTTATGTTAAAATTAAAAAAAAAAAACATTAATCATTTTCTTCAAATGATATATTTATAGTTCGTTATGCAGTTTTAAAATATTTCAGGCGCAATTAAGATGAGTATAGACCTGATAAAATACAAGTTTTATAAATTCTAAAAAAAAAAAATTATAAATTCTCATTATATTGCGTATATTTTTGCAATATGCACTCATAAATGTTTTGAAAGGGCGATTTGCCGGATGCAGCTGCTTTTTGTATTATGTTAGAATAAATTCGTGTGTTTTATTTCACATTCAATTTTTTCTTCGTACTTTTAACTATACAATATTTTAACAAAGAAAATATTTTATTTCAATTAATCCTTGTTATGTACATATGTATATTTACCTTGAAATGTGACAGTCCGAGAACCTCGCAATAATTACGAGTTCACATCAATAGGAATCACATTCCAGGCCGATAAATATTGTAGGCAAAAATTACCATATCCACGTCCTATGTATTTAATAAGTACATTTTAGGACTGATGATGCAAACTTTAGCTGCGACATTTCTAATACACATTTACGTAGAATCTAGAATAATCGGATTCAGAACGCAAAACTTATTAGATTATACAATATAACGCAACGATATTCCGGTTCAAGTTTATCGATATAATACATAAAATAAAACGACACTTCTTTTGTGTCGCCTGCTAGAAAGTAAAAACTAACAAAATGGATTTAGAAGGTTAAGCGCGTTTATGATTAATCGAACACAGCCACTTTCATACATCGCTTGTTCCGTATTAACAATCGTAAAAAAAAATAGTTACGTATCATTGCATACTTTAATCAATAAGCGTTTCCTCATACTGTTAATTCGCAATGCGCAAATCCTGCCGATGAATTGGATCAATTTGAGACATTTAGCATATTAATTGATGGTGACGTTTCGAGTACACCTTGACGACTAGGTTTTATCTTCTACAAAAAAAATTGTATATTAATGACCATATCTGAGTAATATATTAGTGTCGTCGATACACTTTTTCGACTGGTTGTCTCGAACAAGTGATATTTTGCATGCATGTGCCGTTTAGTGGGAAACTGTCCGACCTTGTAGTTGTCCACAGACGTGGTCATTGGTCATTGGTCCGCATTCTCCTTGTGGCCTTCCGAGGACGTTCGTAAAACCCTAGCCATAATGTAAAAGGCATTGTTTGATCCTGCCACGCCTTATCAACTCTTTTCATTGTAATCATACTGAATTAACCCTTCCTACACGATTTGTTTTTACGAACATATTAAATTATATCTACATAATATTTATATAATTTCTAGCTACAGACTAAACTTTACAACATTGCTGTCTCAAACCTTTGGAGCTAAGGTAAAGACACACAGAGAGGTACGCGGCACGCGATTTTTAGATAGTTTTGCACATGCAAAAAAATGTAAGACGCCAAATCTGTACCACAGCGTCCCTCGCCCCCTGGAGTGTTTTTACTTTTATTTTATCCTTATACTGACAGTGATCGATAACGGCGATTCCCATATTTGAAAAAATATAGGAGAAACGTGTCGAAATAATAAGATCGTACTTATCAATAATGACATGAAGATACAACTCTCACAGCTGGTGTCCACGAACACATCCCGTACTGCACTTTTGGGTGCGTTTTTACCATTAGGATTGGCGGTCCATTCTTGAATGATAAATAATTTGTAATAAAATATAAACGGAAGATAATATATAATGTCAATTTATAAGCATTACTTTACCTTCTTTGGTTTGCCGCCCTTCAATATGTGCCGCCCATAAGCGTTGCCTTACTTGCCTATGTCCATGGGATGTTCCTGCTTACAGGATGCACGGCCAAAGTCGTATTTATAAGAGACGTATTAAATTGGAGTGGACTACATATGGTCTAATGAATGCAATTTTCAAATCCAAAATACCACTTTGTATAATGAAAAATAATTGGATCAATGCAATAGTGCAGCACGCGACGCGTTTGCAGACACCAGCTGTGAGCTTCATATCAGTATCGATTAGTACGATCTTATTATTTCGACAATACTACATTTCTTCAAATTTATTAATCACCATTATCGATCACTATCAAACCTATGTCAATACAAGGATAAAATATCACCCAGGGGTTGAGGTTTGCCAAAGGATGCCACGTAAAGATATGGCGCACCACTGTTTTTTTTTTAATGGGAAACTATCTAATAAAAAAACACGTGCCGCGTACCTCTTAATGCTTTTTTACCTTTAACTGATCTAAATTAGTGTGTTATGACTACTTAAATATATAAAAACATATGTTATTTAAAACATCTATTATTAATATTATAATTATGATATTTTTTGTCGTTTGTATTAACCATATTTACAGAAGAGGCGGCATTTTGAACTTCACCTAGGGGCGGCGCAAAATCTAGGGACGTCACTGTCTATAAGTACCAGGGCTGTGGAGTTGAAGCATTTCAAGCGGAGTCGTAGTCGGAGTCGTAAAAAAAGCCTTGTAAAAAAATTTAGTAAAAAAATGTTTTTTAAAAACATACCTCTTGTATAATTTGTATATAAAATTATTATTTTGAATAAAAATACCAATAGTTTTTTTTACTACCGCCATCTATGTATAAAATTAATGACTACCAACTGTCACCGAGATTAAAAACCTTCGGACCTGAAATGCTTCTTATACGATATTTTATCTCTATCGTAATGGCGGAGGCTCCATTTACTTATATTGATGACCAAAATGAGCAATATGGCGAAGTATGAAAACGATCGGATAAGGGGCAAACTTTTTCCTGAATTGTAATCCTAAGTGAAACGTGGGAGGTATGTAAAAATCAACTGACTCCAACTACTTTTTGTTATTTTTTTTAATTAATAGTATTACGGTATGCATCAACTAGAATCTCTTATTTTAAAAGTTAATTAAATTTTATAATTACTTTATAAAAATCATGAATTTAAATTACATTATAAATAAAATCAGTGAATTACACATAAGTTTTGACCAAAACAGATGTCTCCTCCGTTTCATACTTTTTTATTCTCATTTTTTTATCAAATTGATTTGATATTGAAATTCATACATATATAGTATGAATATACTTACCTTTTATTTATACGTACATATTTCATTACATTCAATAATTTGGGTTACATTTCAATTTTTAGTGATTTTTTTTAATTCCTTTAATTTTTTTTATTTTGAAAATCGCTATTACTAATAATTTTACACGTTGGTAAGACAAGTTCGTCTTACCAAAAAGGTACGAATTGGAGTCGATAAATTTTGATCCGACTCCACAGCCCTGGTAAGCACAAATCCAAAATTATGTGTAACGAATTGCCACCATGAATTGCCGACCATAAAGGGTTAAATCAATTTCATCGACCTTTAAAGCAATCTCATACAAGACGTGTTTACAACCTTAAATTACATATATCACACAATAATTTCATAAAATTTAATGTAGTACATATAATCGAACTTAAAAAAAACACACACACAAGCGAACGCGTATAATTTAAATTTAATGCACGAGTGCAATGCATCCGGACATGACATTCAAAAGCGGACACGATATTCAAAGCACTTCATTCACCCACGTATTTAATGAAAAAGCTGTACCTGAAACTTACCTGCACTCTCCACATGATAATTTAAGCCATCCTATATTATAAATTCAAATTCTATCGCACGTAAAGCGTAGAAATACACTCGTAAATCACGCAATATATCAACCGGTCAAATTTATGCATGTAAACAGATTTATTTTATTGCGAGCTTTGTGCCACACGATTTTTTAATGATGTCGCCATATGTGTTTAAAATCCGCTGCCGGTTTCTATATTTATTAGGGGATTATCCGTGTGAATTTTAAATCGATTTATCGCGGATTCGGAAAAAATGTATACGTGTGATCTAGATCAGTTAATCAGTGATTCATGACCAAGGTTCATCTGCATAACCGGTAACTAGAATGTGCTATACTTGAGCTTCGACCCACAAATTACATAACGAATTGCCGCATACTCCGTATAAGGACGACCATACATCACTCGTTTGTATTGTATACAGTCAGTGTTATATTTTTTTCGATGGAAAGTTCAGACAAAGTGTGTTTATTTATAAGCGTAATTTGAAATTCAGATAAGAAGAAAAAAGTTAATTGTTTAATTTTATTTATATATAGAGTTTAGACGTGGCTATCTGTGTAATTTCATCGTGCAATTTAAGTTAAAAATTCTGTAATCTACTGTCAAATTAATTCAACAAACTACGTAGCTTAAAATTCGTAAGATTAGGTTGAATGTAAATCTAAAATGCTTTCTATTTTATTTGTAATATTGGTTCTCGTTCTCCTTGTAAATTGACGGCATAGAAGCAGCAACTATAATATAATATCGATATATTCATCCCCCTTAATACTATGTATGTACATATCTTCATCATCATCATTTACAACTATTCACCATCCACTGCTGGATGAAGGCCTTTCCATCACACTTCTATTCGTCTCTATTTTGGGTAACTCTCATCCATCTCATCCCACACATTTTTCTGATTCTACCCACCTATCTTCCGTGTGGCCTACTCTGCATCCTTTTACATTCTCTTGGGTAACATTCGAGCACTTCTTTCGTCCATCTATCATCCGTTCTTTTAGCTACGCTATTGCCATTTAAATCTCTTTACGTTTACCATTACAACAACTATATTTGTCATACTTCTCACCCACGTATTCCGTTTTCTATCTCTCCTCGTTATGCCAAGCATACAGCTTTTGAAAAATTGTCGCTATAAATATATTTATAATATGTATAATGATCAACATTCGTTATTGTATTTAGAAGTTCATTTATTATTACTTTTAAGAATTTCAACCGGTGTCTTATATTTTGTATCAAAATGACGAGTGAATCATATTATCTGTCAAAGAGTTTCTATAAAAAAAATTCGTTGGTGAAAAAATCTAATTTTATACATGAATATGTATATTATAAGTAAATAAAAAAATGTATTGAGCTCTAATATCACCCACTATATATAAAACCATATACATATGTTCGTATAGTACATACATAGATCATGGTCACCTTTTTTTGAACTCACGCACCATACCACTTTTAATGTCAATTGTCCAATTTTTTCACATCAAATTTAGCATACATACATACATATATAATTGTTCATATTTAAATAATTGATTATTTAATGAACTTAAAATTGATTCGCAACGAACTAGACGCGCAACAAGATAATACGATCAAAGCCATTGTCCGTTGCAATTTCAGGGACGTTTATACGTTACGACTAGTAAGATTTTTAACCTATTCAAAACCAGTATACTAAATATATAATTATAGATAGGTAGGCATTATAGTTCTTGTTTCCCTGACAAAGTAACCGGATGTCCAGACAAAACTAACGCCGACCTGACATATAATATTCCAATGTGAAAATATCGAGCAAATTTATTAGACACCCATTCGAGATACCTTCAACAGCATCGTAGTTTATTTTCCGATGTGTATTACATATGTTATAGATTTTGAATAAAATACGAGGAGTTTTTTTACGCGGTAAACTTGACCTTTGTGAGAACTCGTTTAGTTATAAATTTTTATTTTTATTGTGAACCACTTGGTTAAAAAAATGGAGTTTATAGGGCAATGAGAATAAGGTGTCAATATCATGAGCGTTTGCGTAATTTCTTGTGTGCTGTTTTGCGGTTGAAAAGTGCAATTGCAACCGTCAAAAGTATCGGGTTTTGTCCACTTTGAATTGTGACAGGTCGCCTACTCGTTTTAATCGATTTTGCATTGATACATGTTACTATACATACATAGTTCGAAACTTTATGCAACTTTGTATCAATACTAGGCGTTCAAAATTAATTTCAATACAATGTATTGTTCTTTTCGCATGTTAAAATTAAATATATAAATGATTCCGGCATTCATTGGTCAAACCATAAATGGAGTGAATACAATTGGTAGTTTTATATACGTACATACATTTACAATGAATGATATTCATTTTTATGCTATCACAAGAAATCTCGATACATTTTTCATTAAAATTATCACTTTATAAAGATGGACATATTTATCTGTTTTTCCACTGAAAATCCACATGTTTTAATTAAAACCAACAAATTTGATATTCTATGCATCATACATACTACGTATAAGCTAAAAAATGTTCCATAATTTACTTATATTTCCGACCTTTATCCACTTTAGCAATGCCAAGCAATTAAATTCATAGATATATAAATTAATTTTCATATTCTTATCTATATATTATACATATACATATATAAAAACTTCATCTATTGTTACTACGTACATACATAGATAAAGTAAAAATGAATGTCTGTGTGTGTGTCTCAAATAGGCTCCTAAGCCACCGAACCTATTACGATGGAACTTTCAGGATTTGTTGTATGTATGTCCGGGAAGATTACTGTGAAAAAAAATCACCCAAAAACGGAAACCGAAACGGGAAAAACGGGAATGAGTCTCATTGCAACGCTATAATTTAATTATTTTTTTTTGCTTCGCTGCCTACGTTTTACCTACAAATGGGAACGGGAACGAGAACGGGAACGGGAACGGGAACGAGAACTGGAACGGAAACGAGAACGGGAACAGGAACGAGAATTGCATGCGTTATTGTGGCATTGCAACGCATGCCGAGTTCAGCTAGTATATGTATGTATGTTACAGTTGAAGTGTTCACTCTTCCTCATTCATAAACATACTAGTTTGTTCATACACGAACTATTGGCCTTAGTTTAAGTGCTTACAGTCAAAATCTATCTTCAAACAGACTCACCAGGTGTTGCATGAAACTTTTAGCTGTCTAAAAAATAGATTTTTCAAAATGCCAAATATTTAATTGGGATATTTTATGGAGACCATATCACAAAGTTGCTATAACTCCGACTAATATCAAAAATATTACAACCCAGGATAAGCATACGCTTAAAGAGGATGGGACAAACGATTGAGAATACTTACGCTTAAAGAGGATGGGAGAACGATCTAGTCCATTTGTTTATTTTTTTCTTATGTGTACACTATAACTGGCCAGATTGGTTCGTGTATGAACAAACCAGAATGTTCACGAACGTACTAAATGTACACTTGGACTGTAACATGTACATACATTCATAATTTCTAAGTAATAAAATATTTCCGATACTCAATCTAAAAAATAATGATTACACAAAAGAGTAAAGATATGAAATAGTTCGTATATACACATTTGATATGTTTGTATGTATGTATGTATATTGAATTTTCCTGATTCTATAATTTTAGAACACCTACGAGTACAACACGTCTAATCGTCAGATCAGTACAATACAACTCCACATGTACATACATCCGATATTATCTCAACTCCTAGAACACAGCATCGCATAATACGATAGAATTACACAAGAATACGCAACACATATCATGTCAAACAGCGACACATTCCCACTAATCTAGGATATTAAATTCACATCGATTGGGAAATCTACAATTTTACGATCATATTTAAACCCTTGTCCGCAGAAGCACATACATCAAAGACGACTGACAGTTCTCCCCGACAACCAGCAGTCATTCCAGTACATATCCACATCGACAATATGGTGTTCAAGGTATTGTATAGTGTTCACCTTTAGCCGTATTATAGATTCGCGTGGGCCTCTTTCGTGTGTCCATTTCAGCAGTGTATAATTAATATTCACCGTTCGAGTACTGAATGTGAATCTAAATTTGAAACGGCATGTGTATGTATTCCGAACACGCGACAAGAGACCGCAAGGACGATATCCACGGAAATTGAAAGTAGCATTATCTAATCGCGGACGGCTTGATGGATTCGCTCAGCTCGATCTCAATCTGTCAATTAAGAGTGAAGTTGCCAGGAAAATGTAAAATGTTTTCGATACGTTTTTTTGTAGAAAGATGTGTTTTTATACAAATTTCAAATAGCCACCTAAACTTATTTCAACTGTTTTTTAATTATTTATATTTTATTAGTGTCGTACATATGTAGGTCAGTTTATCATTTGTATGAAAATTTTAGCTAAAAATTCACAAAAGATATTAATTTTCATCTCAAACTTAAAATTTGATCTTTTTTTAGGGTAATCATATTTCCCAGGACTCTGCGCAAAAAAATGTTCCCCCCTATGAATGTATGTACATATATAAAAAATATATATACAGACATACATACATATGTTGCAATTTTATAATTTTTCCCTCAAATAACCATTAATATTGTCAATGGATTATAATAATTTTTTTTCAGAATGTACAATTCTTGTGTACAAGGAATATATTATAGAAACAAGATAAAAAAATAATATAATATTTGATTCTCATGCACCGCAGGCAGATTTTTTTTCTGAAACGTATAAGATTAACAAACAAAATAACTACAAATTTTCCAAAACAACATTCTCGATTTCTTTTAATTGCAAAAATTAAGTAGGTGCAACCGAAATTTTTAATTTCTTTAATTTTCATTTCTTCTTTTGTTAAGTAATATAATTATTACCAGAACGAACATTTATTTAAAAAAAAAATAGAGCACAAATAATAATGAAGAAAATAATAGCACAAAGCGATATTTTTCAGAAACATGTAGAATGATTAATGTAACAAAATATTTGAATGTTAGTTAAAAATGAATAGGTATATTGTATTTAAATGGATATTTGTTTTCGATTGGAAAAAAATAATTTGG